>NC_034194.2:22478072-22588072 GCF_002021735.2 Oncorhynchus kisutch | reverse complement strand
GTTCGTCTGACCAATTGGAGTCTGTGCTTCAGGATTGTTTTGATTACGCAGCTGTGAAATGTTCCGGGTCACCTCCGGGGATAGTCACGACGTACAGTGCATATGGAAAGTATTCAGACTCCTTGACTTTTTTCACATTTTGTTACGTTATTCTAAAATGGATTAAATAGATTTTGCCCCTCATCAATCTACACACAATAGCCCATAATGATTAATCAAAAACAGGTTTAGAAATTTTAGCTAATTTATTCAAAATAAAAAACTGAAATATCACATTTACATAAGTATTCAGACCCCATTCTCAGAACTTTATTGAAGCACCTTTGGCAGCGATTACAGCCTCGAGTCTTCTTGGGTATGACGTTACAAGCTTGGCACACCTGTACTTGGCGAGTTTCTCTCATTCTTCTCTGCAGATCTTCTCAAGCTCTGCTAGGTTGGATGGGGAGTGTCGCTGCACAGCTATTTTCAGGTCTATCCAATGATGTTCGATCGGGTTCAAGTCCGGGCTCTGGCTGGGCCACTCAAGGACATTCAGAGACTTGTTCTGAAGCCACTTCTGAGTTGTCTTGGCTGTGTGCTTAGGGTCATTGTCCTGTTGGAATGTGAACCTTCGGCCCCAGTCTGAGGTCCTGAGCACTCTGGAGCAGGTTTTCATCAAGGATCTCTCTGTACTCCATTCATCTTTCCCTCAATCCTGACTAGTCTCCCAGTCCCTGCTGTTGAAAAACATCCCAACAGTATGATGCTGCCACCACCATGCTTCACCGTAGGGATGGTGCCAGGTTTCTTACAGATGTGACGCTTGGCATTCAGGCCAAAGAGTTCATTCTGTTTCTCATTGTCTGAGAGTCCTTTTGGTACATTTTGTTACAAACTCCAAGCGGGCTGTCATGTGCCTTTTACTGAGGAGTGGCTTCCGTCTGGCCACACAACCATAAAGGCCTGATTGGTGGAGTGTGCAGAGATGGTTGTCCTTCTGGAAGGTTCTCCCATCTCCACAGAGGAACTCTGGAGCTCTGTCAGAGTGATCATCGGGTTCTTGGTCACCTCCCTGACCAAGGTCCTTCTCTCCTGATTGTTCAGTTTGGCTTGACGGCCAGCTCCAGGAAGAGTCTTAGTGGTTCCCAACTTATTCCATTTAAGAATGATGGAGACCACTGTGTTCTTGGAGAACCTTCCCCAGATCTGTGCCTCAACACAATCTTGTCTCGGAGCGCTACGGAAAATTTATTCAACCTTATGGCTTGGTTTTTGCTCTGACATGCACAATCAACCATGGGACCTTATATAGACAGGTGTGTGCCTTTGTAAATCATGTCCAATCAATTTCATTTACCACAGGTGGACTACAATCAAGTTGTAGAAACATCTCAAGGATGATCAATGGAAACAGGAAGCACCTGAGCTCAATTTATTTATGTAAATAAGGTATTTCTGTTTTTTATTTGTAAGAAAAAAATTCTAAAAACCTGTTTTCGCTTTGTCATTATGGGATATTGGGTGTAGATTGATGAGAAAATATATATAATGAATCAATTTTAGAATAAGGCTGGAAAATGTGGAAAAAGTCAAGGGGTCTGAATACTTACCGAATGCACAGTATACACAGACTCTGTGACTCGGTTCATCAAGAAGGGCATAGAGGATGTTGTTCCAACTGTGACGACTGTGACGATTAGAACTCATCTAAACCAAAAACTGTGGTTAGACGGCAGCATTCGCATGAAACTAAAAGCGCAAACTACTGCATTTAACCACAGCAAGGTGACTGGGAACATAGACGTGTACAAACAAACCAGCTATGACCTCCGTGAGGTAAAGTGGAGTAACAATTCAACAGCTCAGACTCAAGACGCATGTGGCAGGGGCTCCAGACAATCATGGTTTATGAAGGGAAAGCCAGCCACATCGTGGACACCGACGCCTCACTCCCGGACAAGCTAAACACGTTCTTCGGCCACACACGAGGAAAACAACACTGATGTGGGCCCCCAAATCAAATCAAAGTTTATTTGTAATGTGCGTCGAATAAAACAGGTGTGGATCTTACAGTGAAATGCTTACTTACAGGCCCTAACCAACAGTGCAATTTTTAAGTAAAAAATAGGTATTAGGTTAACAATAGATAAGTAAAGCAAAAAAAAACAACAGTAAAAAGACAGTGAAAAATAACAGGAGCGAGGCTGTATACAGGCACCGGTTAGTCGGCCTAATTGAGGTCCTGATCTCCGTGGCCGACGTGAGTAAGACATTCAATCATGTTAACCCTTGCGAAGCTGTCAGCCCAGATGGGATCCAAAACAGCGTCCTTAGAGCATGTGCAGGCCAGCTGGCTGGAGTGTTTACGGACATATTCAATATCTCCCTATCCCAGTCTGTTCCTCTCCCAAGAAAGTGAAGGTAACTGAACTAAATGACTATCGCCCCGTAGCACTCACTTGTCATCATGAAGTGCTTTGAGAGGCTAGTTAAGGACCATATCACCTCCACCTTACCTGACACCTACCGCCCAATTGCTATTGAACTGCACCCTGCCCTGTCACACCTGGGCAAGAGGAATACCTATGTGAGAATCCTGTTACTCAACTACAGCTCAGCCTTCAACACCAAAGTGCCCTCTAAGCTTGTCACTAAGCTCAGGGCCCTGGGTCTGAACCCCTCCCTATGCTACTGGGTCCTGGACTTCCTGACGGGCCGACCCCAGATGGTGAAGGTAGGCAACAACCCCACCACCACGCTGATCCTTAACACGGAGGCCCCGCGTGCTCAGCCCCCTCCTGTACTCCCTGTTCAACCATGACTGCGGGCTATGCATGTCTCGAACTCAATCGTTTGCTGATGACACAACAGTGGTAGGCCTGATTACCAACAGCAACGAGACAGCCTACAGGGAAGAGGTGAGAGCCCTGGTGGAGTGGTGACAGGAATATAACCTCAACATCAACTAAACAAAGGAGCTGATCATTGACTACAGAAGACAGCAGGGAGAGCACACTCCCATCCACATCGATGGGCCACAGTTGAGAGGCTCAAAAATGTAAGTTCCTCAGTATACACATCACTGTTCTATCTAGCACCGGGGGGGAGGGGATCTGTGCATATTTGTAAACAACAGCTGGTGCACGAAATATAAGGAAGTCTCTAGATTTTGCTTGCCTGAAGCAGAGTATATTGTGATAAATTGCAGGCCACGTTACTTGCCTAGAGAGTTTTCAGCTATACTTTTCGTGGCTGTTTATTTACCACCACAGACAGATGCTGGCACTAAGACCGTACTCAGTCAGCTGTATAAGGAAATAAACAAACAGGAAACCACTCACCCAGAGGCGGCGCTCCTAGTGGCCAGAGACTTTAATGCAGGGAAACTTAAATCAGTTCTACCTCATTTCTATCAACATGTTAAATGTGCAACCAGAGGGAAAACAAATTCTAGATCACCTGTACTCCACACACAGAGACATGTACAAAGCTCTCCCTCTCCCTCCATTTGGTAAATCCAACCACAACTCTATCCTCCTGATTCCTGCATACAAGCAAAAATGAAATCAGGAAGCACCAGTGACTCGGTCTATAAAAAAGTGGTCAGATGAAGCAAACTAAAAAGGGAAGCACAGCCTCGAGCTGCCCAGTGACACAAGCCTATCAGACGAGCTAAATCAGTTCTATGCTCGCTTGGAAGCAAGCAACACTGAGGCATGCATGAGAGCATCAACTGTTCTGGACAACTGTGTATTCACGCTCTCTGTAGCCGACGTGAGTAAAACCTTTAAACAGGTCAACATTCACAAGGCTGCGGGGCCAGACGGATTACCAGGACATGTGCTCCGGACATGTGCTGACCAACTGGCAGGTGTCTTCACTGACATTTTCCACTTGTCCCTGATTGAGTCTGTAATACCAACATGTTTCAATCAGACCACCATAGTCCCTGTGCCCAAGAACATGAAGGCAACCTGCCTAAATGACTACAGACCCGTAGCACTCACGTTGGTAGCCAATAAGTGCTTTGAAAGGCTGGTCATGGCTCACATCAACACCATTATCCCAGAAACCCTAGACCCACTCCAATTTGCATACCACCCAAACAGATCCACAGATGATGCAATCTCTATTGCACTCCACACTGCCCTTTCCCACCTGGACAAAAGGTAAACCTACGTGAGAATGCTGTTCATTGACTACAGTCCAGCGTTCAACACCATAGTACCCTCAAAGCTCATAACTAAGCTAAGGATCCTGGGACTAAACACCTCCCTCTGCAACTGGATCCTGGACTTCCTGTCGGGCCACCCCCAGGTGGTGAGGGTAGGTAGCAACAAACCTGCCAACCTTTCTGCATTGTGTCCTGTCACCCACCACCTGCCAACGCCTCTTTTATGCTACTGCTACTCTCTGTTCATCATATATGCTGTAGAGTCTTTGCTTTTCTGCTCTCAATCTCTCTGTGTTTTGCCTGTCTGACTCGCCATTTCCTTCGCCCCTGTCTTTTTTCCCTTTCTGTGAGATCCTTCACTCTCTTTCTTTTTTTGAATCTCTAAATCCTTTAAGTAAGTCTGGAGTTTTTGTTTAAGGTAGGCTGCTCTGTGGTGTGGGTCAGCATGCCTGCGATGTCTGTAGAGTCTTTGCTTTTCAGCAGCACCTAATTTCACTATATCTATCAAAAGTAAAGCCATATTATGTGATTACAATATTGAAACAGTAATAAAATGCTAATAGTCTTTTTTTAATAAAATTGTTAATGGTTTTATGAAACATTCCGTTGAGACAAAAGTTTGTGGTGTTATTGATTGTCACTGGCATTATCGTCATGTCACAGATGTTACCAGCAAGAACAGTAACAACAGTTACGATAACACCAGTGACAAATCTGCAGACAAGATGGCATATCTAAAGATGGCAGCCAATTAGCTCAATCCACAAATTTTAAATTGTAAATAAATCACTTAATCATGCAATTTATCAATAATTGTAACCCAATTTCCTCTCCCCTTACTATAAACACAAGTCCTTGCATGAAATTACCAAGTTAATCATCAAATTGTTAGCATGTGAAGAGAGAGTGCACACTCATCATGTGCTTTTCAAAATAGTTCGGTCTCCAATGAACATATGACCCAGGAAGAACTTGGCAAGGGTGTTGCATTTTTTCAAAGTGGTGTTTTTTATACATTTTAACACCAGTGACATGAAATTGAGGGTCAGCTATTGTGGTAAATTATTTGTTATATTTATTTGATATTTTCGTTTTTTTAGTAGTCCACTAAATAACATACTTTCCATTGTATATTATGACATTTAACGAGGGAGAAAAATATATTTAAAAAATGTTTTGCAATATAACTTTCTTACATATGTTTTATTGATAATAAAACACTTCAATTAAAACCCAAAAAATATATTTTTGGTGTCATTATCGCACACTTGTAAGTGTTTTTCCTGGTGAATAAGGCCTGGGACAGGAAAGACACCATTTTCGTAGAATGACCCAAAAGACCATTTTAGGTTGAATGTGTTCAGTTGTGCAACTGACTAAGTTATCCCCAGCATATCCTTCTCTTTCAAAAATCCTGTTCTGTCTTTCTCTCTCCAGTGCTCTTTCTACATCCCAATCTATCCCATTTTTCCCACACCCTCCCTCCTGTCAAACATGCATATTACTTCCTCAACCTCTTGAACTTTATTTAGATGTCTGTTCCATTTTCCTTTAAACCTCTACACAAAACTTTCACTCAGAAATCCTCCTTTTCTCATTTCCTGAATAACTGTCCAAAACTGTTATGTATTTTATTCTCCTCACACCATTTGTTATCTTCACTGTCAAAGTGGAGGCACTTTTCCTAACTGTCCCAATTAGAATGCTTTATTTCCCTCAAGCAAACTAACCAATAACATTTACTCACATCCATGGGCCAGGATGGAATCAACATCAACATCTTTACAGCAGGAATGACTTACTCTGAGTTTAGATTGCACGAGGAAAACGGTAGACGGCAAATTGGATGTCATTGTTTTCAATGAGAGAACGACTGTAAATGCTGTTAAGGTTGGCTGTGAATGCCATCAGCAGCCACAGTAGACGGGACTGGCAGCCAGGGTTCAAATATTTACATTTCTTCTGTCTGCCATAGCGTGGTTTTCTACCGGATGTTGATTTGCACTGTTTGTTTACTGAAATCACCATAGCAACACATACCGTCGTGCTGGCTAACTTTTGTAGTCACTGTCTTTATTGCTTTCTTGTCCCTATATGCCGATTGGTATGACCGTTTTTGCGTGACATTGACTCTTTTACCGCATCTATTGTATGTGAAGCCCACAAAGGGCTAAACCTCTAGAATGGGGTGTGAAGTTCTGTCGAGGAGACTGTTATAATAGTGTTTAACATGCATATTTGCACATTGTTGTTTGAAACCCACACTGGAGTGATTATCATCTCTCTCTAATCTCAGAGATAATCTGGCACATCTCACTAGGGAGGGAGAGAAGGAAAGAAAGAAGTTCCATATTACATAAAGAGAAGAGACATAGAATGAACACACACACACAGTGTGTTCTCTCTCTACTCCTCTGCTTTACCTCACTTTTGCACTCACCATTCAGCTGTTGGTATATCAATATGAAAAGTTGTTGTTATTATGGCTATCTTAAACAAAGCATTTCTGTCCTGTCATGATGATGAATGACAATGACCATCTTTGGCTCTTTCATTGACCTCTGTTCCATGAGGCTGCTGGGGGAGGACGGCTCATAATAATGACTGGAACAGAACCAATAGAACTGCATCAAACACATGGAAGCCATGTGTTTTATGTGTTTGATACCAATACACTCATTCCACTCCAGCCATTACCACGAGCACATCCTCCCCTATTAATGTGTCAGCAACCTCCTGTTCTCATCAACCAATGGAAGAGTTCTACCAGGCTGCCCATTTACACAGGGCGGCAGTGGTTAGAGCGTTGGACTAGTAACCGGAAGGTTGCAAGTTCAAATCCCCGAGCTGACAAGGTACAAATCTGTCGTTCTGCCCCTGAACAGGCAGTTAACCCACTGTTCCTAGGCCGTCATTGAAAATAAGAATTTGTTCTTAACTGACTTGCCTAGTTAAATAAATAAAAGTTCAAAATAAAACACAGAAGGGGAAAAAGCAAACAGTTCTTATATCCTTAAAGGCCATATAATGGCATGCATTGTTGCATCTATGGGACCCATATAGAAACAAACACAGCATAGGAACAGAGAGTCACATGTTAAGGCAGACGTATATATGGTAACATGAACCAAAGCTCTCTGTTAAAGACTGAAATGTTTAGATCTTTGCCTGTGAATACTGCTATTGCTATACTGTGTATTAAAGAGGAAAGGATAAGGAAGGGGAGTGGGGAGGAAGGAGGGAGAGGGAGGAAGAGAAAGAGAGAGTTCATTTGGTGAATGAGTTGAGTGCCTGTGCAGCCAGGAGGCCAACCCGTTGTCAAAATAAATCTGCTGGAGTTGAAATGCAGGTTGTTCCTTAAAGGTGCACTATGCAAAAATCGCTCCGGCATTTCCTGGTTGCTAAAATTCGAACGGTTCACCTAATTTCAGATTGTGACAAAACAAGCAAATATTGTGTAAATAATCATTGTTCCATCTAAACCGCTTTGAAATATATTTTCCATAACCAAAAATATTGTATTTTCAGCTATTTTATGCTGGTGTACAAAAACGGAAGTAAAAGACAAAAACGAAACTTAAGAATGGGATGCATAGAAATAGTGCACATAGAACAGATCTACCCGCTTCTTAGACTTGATTTCAATGAGAATAACAGATAAACTCACATTTCTATGTGCATTTAGTGGGGTCGCCCAAAAACATACATATATATTGCAGCTTTAAGATCCAAGAAGGTCTAGAGTTGAATCAATGTGTGCAAGTTATTTTGTCATAAAACAATATAAAGCAACACCAGTAGATGTGTGAGGTGGGCAATGCAAATAAGTATATGGGGGCAAAAAAAAAGGTAGGGGCAAAAAAAAAGGTATAAAATACAATAACACGTTTTATATAATTTGCCTGCTTTTGGACATAAATTCCACAGTTCGCATACTGAAGAACTTCATTCAACTTCAGTCAGTCCCCCTCCTTGCGTTCCGCAAAACCAGGCAGTACCTCCCCCGGTGTTGCCTTGTAACATGAACGAGCCGCACTTTGTTATTCCCTTTTTTTTCTTCATCATGGACAAATCTCCGTGAAGATCTCGCGAACGGCGTTCCATTGCGTTCCGTTTGTTTGATGCGCTGGTGATGATGGGACGCGGTCTTTCACTCACTGAATCATACCCGACTGGATAAAATACCGATTTATATATTAAAAAGGGCATTTTGCTGACTTCTGCATTTCTTGCCAAATGCTTGCAGGTATGATTGTTTTGTTTACTCTCCATTTCAATCAGTTCACGTGTTAGGCAGGAATGTATAGACACAGGCCAGGCATTACTAATCAATGATCATCAACTTCAATTTCGATTACAGTTGCATTATTTACGTTGCATTGTGATTTTCTATGAGTGATTAGACTACTATGACCATTATGAGAAAATGTAATCGTTTTATCATCATTACGCATCACACTATAACCAATAGGCCTATGTACAGTATTTCCATTCATTCATCATCGTTTCCATATGAATAAAATCATATTTCTGGTCAGGTTCATACCTATGTTGTTCTTTTATCAAGCTGTTTCTTTTGTAGTCTTGCTGCATTAAAATAAAGATTTCGTTTAATGTAGGCAAGTCTATGACAATATTTATAGTTGAAAAACAAATATCAAATGGCCTTAGTTCCATTTTTCAATCATGGTATCATCAGGTGAAAGTAGGCTATTGTTGGAGCCCAACGTTAGTTAGGCTACTACTTGTCTTAATAAGCCAGTTCCTATGCCACATAACTGTTCCAAACGTTAAACGGACTTCACTACCAGCGGCATCTGCCGGTGAGACGCTATTGCAAAGATAAGCCTTCAATAACACTAAAGCAGTTTGTGATGACTGTTGGGGATAGAGCACCCTCTGCTGGCCTGAGTCCTCATTTTATACACCAGTCACCTATGTCTTTCTTTTAGCTCACTCTTCCCTCCTCTCTCCTCTGTTTCTTAGGCCCTGGTGGAGCAGTGTGATGGGCCCCATTCCCCTGTGTCTGCTGCTCTGTGCCCTGCCCCTGTGTGTTCCTGTCTGGGGGGGCCACGGTGACGATGATGACGATAAAGAGTATGGCTGGTCCGTGCAGAGTATCCCGTTGATTCTGGACAGGCACACAGTGCATCTGCGGACTCCCAAATTTGGGGGGAAGGGTGATGGGGCATGTGGGGATGCTCCCACATTTGGGGGGAAGGATGAGGGGAAAGATGGGGAGGGGGTGTGTGGGATAGAGTGTCAGAGCGCTCTCCCCCCTCCCGACCAGGCCACGGTGGAGAGTAAGCTGGGATACGAGACGGTGTACGAAAACGGCACGCGCACATACACCGATGTCACACTGCAGGGCCTGAATGAGACGACTTCACGCACGCCCTCACACACTCGCAGGAAACGTCAGGTATACGGCTTAGACGGGCGCTTTGTCATCTCAGACAGCCACTTTACCACCAACTACCCGTTCTCCACGGCGGTCCGCCTGTCCACGGGCTGCTCCGGGGTCCTGGTGTCTGACAAACACATCTTGACGGCAGCCCACTGTGTCCACGATGGGAAGGACTACCTGCAGGGGGTCAGCAGGCTGAAAGTCGGGGTCCTACAGGTCAAATCTAAACGAGGTAGGGGGGGGAGGAGGCGGGGGGGGAGGAGGAGAGGTGGGAGGAGAGGAGGAGATGTGGAAAGGGTGGGAAAGGTGGAAGGAGAGGAAGAGGTTGGAGAAGAGGAGGAGGATGGGAATGGGATAGATGAAGAAGGACCGAGACAGGAGCAGAGACGGAGAGGAGGGAGGCGGAGAGGAATGAAGGGAAAGGGGGAGATACAGAACGCGGTTGATGGGGAGACCGGAGCAGAGGGAGGTGAAGAAGGGAACACAGAGAAGGAGAGGAGAGAGGGAGGGGGTAGGCAGAGAACGAGAGGTAGCAGAAGTAGCCGTGTACAACGCAGCACAGAAACTAAAAAGCAGCCCTCCTTCCGCTGGACACGCGTGAAACAAATCCACATCCCCAAGGGTTGGATACACACAGGGGACGACGACACTAACGCCGTCACCCCTGACTATGACTACGCCCTCCTCGAGTTGAAACGGCCAATCAAACAGAAGCACATGGAGCTGGGGGTGGCGCCCGCTGCAAAGCCTCTCCCCTTGGGTCGCATCCACTTCTCAGGGTTTGACAATGAGCCAGAGGGAGGACAAACGGAGGGAGAGAAAGAAAAGGTGGTCTATCGCTTCTGTTCAGTGACGGAGGAGTCAGACGACCTGTTGTATCAGCACTGTGACGCCCAGCAGGGGGCGTCAGGTGCTGGCGTATACATCCGGCTCAGACAGGAAGTGGAGGGGTCCAATAAGAGGAAGTGGCAGCGGAAGGTGATTGGAGTGTTCTCAGGGCACCGCTGGGTGGAAGGGGACCAGGGTGAAAAGAGGGATTATAATGTGGCTGTGAGGATCACTCCACTTAAATACGCTCAGATCTGCCACTGGATCCATGGGGATCCCAGCATGTGTACGAAGGCCTGAGAAGTCAGGAATCTGCTAGATCTGTCAGACTGATCAGAGGAAGAAACAAATGTTCATCTAGCACTTTCCACTGAGACCTCAAAGTGCTGAAATGGTGGTCAATGAACTACCAAATGGCCAGCACAGACAGATCAGATGGAATAGGATTTTGGAATATGGGATGATTTTCATGCTCCGGTCGGTCAATCAAACAGATTCCTATCCAGAATGCCAAAAAATGATTTTGAGGTCTCAAAATTCTATGGTGCTCTCCAAACACTATCAGGTTTTTCAGTCTTATATGCCTTGATGTGTTGCTTCCAAGAAATGCCCATTGTACACGTAATAATGGGGCTAAGATTAATTCCATTGGTGCTCATTTTTACCATCTCTGCATGATTCATAGTTTTGCTATCTGACTTAAATGTAAACGTGTCTTTTCTTATTTCCTAAATATAAATTTAGCTTGTTAAAAATCATTTGTATTTCTTTATATTAAAGCCTACCATTGAATACCAAAAAATGTGTGATGGACTGAACATCGAGCATGAATGACAACAGTGAAGACATCAGTGTATTTGAATTTTATTGGATCTCAATGGGACTCACATGCAAGTGGGGGAGAGGAGAGGAGTGATGCCATCCAAAAACCAAACAACACTGCCCTCAACCAAATATATAGCAAACATTGTTATCCACATTATTGTATATGATACATGTTCTGTATCTTTTTCTTTCTCAACACATTAAGATAGTCACTTTGGAAGAGAAACGACACATGGAACATCCTGTGTAAATATGAATACTTTACAGCCAATTAGTTCGCAACACCCCTGGAGTGTTGCTACAGGGGACGATACAACCGTACTGATCACTGCATCACAATGACCTTGTGGAAGTGTCCCAATAATGTTTGCAAACATTTCCTTGTCTCATTCACTCCATGACCACTGATAGGTGTAAGGACTGCATTATTTCCACCAACTGCCTTTCATCTATCGATTCAATTCAGATAATTGGCCGTTAAGGAAAGGAGACAAGTATATTTTGATTTTTAAAAGTATTTGGATGATCAACTTCACTTGACATGCTTAAATGCAGTACCACTTCACACCAACAGGGAGTGCAACAGTAAACACTGGGACTGAGTTTGCATTCAATACTGCCTTCAAATACAGATAGGGAGATACTGTACAAGGGAAAGGATCTTTTTTCAATCTTCTTACATTTTTTTCAATCTTACAATTCATAGACATAATTAAAATATACGATACATTTTCTCTCAAAATAAAGACTAAAGAAATATATGTATAATCTATCATTTAAAATATTCAAAAACGCATATGTCAATTTGAACATAGTCAACACATGTTGCATGTAACACACAATAAAAAAAATGGACAAAATAAAAACAAATATGAATTGAATGGAAAATGGAAGTTGTCATATGATTCGTCATCTCGTAAACCCAGATTTGTGATGATACATATTTCAATTTTCATCAATATACACCCATAGAACTGTATAAGAGGCTGGATGGATCAATGAATGGAGAGAAGTACAACTAAGTGTTGAATAACCTCAGCAACACAGCTCAGTACAGAATTTGATTGGACAGCAAGGGAGGGGATAGGGCAGGGATTGGCCAGTGAGGTTTACACACACCGAACACTGTCCATGGTTAACAACACATTCCAACTCAGCTCTTTCAGGGAGTACCAGAATGATTCAAAATACAATATAATTTTTATGTTACATTTTTTGTCTTAATTTAAGTAAAGGATAACATTGAAGTACACTCACACATACACATTTTTGTTTTCTCTATTTATGATTCACATCCACGGTTTGTGCTAAAACATCAGACAGAGAGGGAGGGCGGGGTTACGGGGAAGTCAGAGGGCAGGGGTCGTAATGCTGATGGCTGATTGGCTGAAGGGACTTGGGCGTGACAGGAAGGCGGGGAGTGCACACATCCACATCCATAGAGCTCCAGACACAACGACAACCTCTGGAGAGAAGAGAGGGGAGAGAGAGAGTTGATTACCACAATGTTATTCTGTAACTCTCTCTTTTCATTGCATTGCGTGTATGTATTTTGGTGCCGCTGTTAGAGAGAGCCCTACCTTGGAGGGTTAGAGGGGTTTACATGAAGTCCTTGATGTTGAGGTCATCCAGGGCATTCTTGGGGGGCGGAGGCCTCCTCGGACTCCCGGCCATCCCTGGAGATCCCATCTGTCACAGGAAACACTGTGTCATGGAATAGGTGTGTGTGTGTGTGTGTGTGTGTGTGTGTGTGTGTGTGTGTGTGTGTGTGTGTGTGTGTGTGTGTGTGCGCGCGTGTGTCTTACCGGTGCTCCTGGGGTTGCAGGGGCTCCAAAGCCTGGCCTAACCATGGGCATCATGGGAGCTCCAGCCCCGACCGCTCCGCCCTGAGACAGAGAGAGGAGACAGTCAGGCGCTATGGCAGCTACTATCTCTCACAGTGGCACCAAACTAAGTGGGCCACCTAATGGGGTCATTGGCTATCTTAGGTGCTCCTAATGGTCCTAGACCGAGGGCGGGGTGGTCTTACCATGCTGAATCCTTGGTTAGACCCCATAAAAGAAGGGGACCCCATTGGAACGTTCTAGGGGTGTGTAGGGGGGGAAGAGGAGGTGGGATGTTACTACACTACATACACCACAGGCACAACAAAGACAACACTGCAACAGCAAACACACAGACATGTCATTGACACACACACAACACAGACAAAGACATCATTAAAACAGAATCAACACAGAGTGAGAGAGAGAGATCACATAGAAAACCTAGCCTCTAAAATCAGTTTCAGGTGATTTGCTCAAGCAGAAGCAATTGAAGAGCACAGGGTCAATTATTGGAACAAATTATCAGGCAGACCAGTTTATTCAGCTAAATATCAAATTTTTATATCAGTAGTGAGGC
Source organism: Oncorhynchus kisutch (assembly GCF_002021735.2). Taxonomy (NCBI): domain Eukaryota; kingdom Metazoa; phylum Chordata; class Actinopteri; order Salmoniformes; family Salmonidae; genus Oncorhynchus; species Oncorhynchus kisutch. The sequence continues at coordinate 22,574,453 of NC_034194.2, read as the reverse complement.
TTTGGCTAAATTAACAGCTGAAGCCATGGGGTAATACAGCAACTATAGACCCTATAGCGAATGCTTTTTGGCCAAGTGAAGCAATGGTAAGTGCAGCTTATTAAATTATGAAGCTAAAGTGATCTAAATGCGATTGTTTTGTAGTGTGTTTTGTTTGGACCCTGGGAAGTGGAGCTGTTGCAAAAGAAAGCCAATGGGGATAGAAATAAAGATATATGCAGATGAGCAGGGCATTTCGGGGTCAGCGAAGGGTCATGTAGCTTGCTCGAGGTCAGAACCATAAGAGAAGAACCGGGAAGTGGTTTTCCAAGCAGCTCCTTAGTTTGAGACAAACATCAGTCCTCTCAGAGCTCTCCAGGGGTTATTCCCAATCCAACCCCTAGTTTTCCCACAAAATGTTCACCCCTTTTAAACCGAACACCAAACTCCAAATGTCAATTTTCCCAGTGTTGTGATTGGACCACCCTGGAGAGTCAGAGAGGAACGGCGAGTGTAACTGGTTCCATTCCATGCCCGTCACTGCCATGTCACTGCACTCCATGCTATATGAACCAGACAACATTTACCATGGGAGCGCCCCAACTGGGAGGAGCTACCTGAGGAGTTGACCAGCCTCCCATCGTGTTCTCCCCCCTGCGGAAGAATGTCAATCAGTCAGCAAGCCAATAGAAAAAGAGAAAGAAAAGACAGCTATAGCCTCCCAACCTTTTAAAATGTAAAGCTCGTTGAGCACATGGAAACTGCTATGTGATTGTAATCCATGGCATTAAGTGACATTTCAATACACAAAAAGACACAGACTCAAAACAGGAAAACGTACGGTTTTTGGCTGCCCATTCCCAGATCTGAGAGAGAGAAAATAAGACATTGGACAATGAATATTTCCCAGTCACAGAATAATGTCCATTCAGTATCTTATCACATTTGTAAGTACTATGTAACATGATGTACAGTCACTGTAATGACAATGTACCTAGCAGCGATATGTAACTACCATGTAAATTCATGTCTATGCATAGGTGGGCAGCACCATGATGCTGAAATACTTCAGGCTAAATAGAGGACCACTGTCCTTCGTCTGCTCAGAGACTTACTGCTAGCCATGCTAGCCATGGTGGCGTCCAGGTCTCCTCCCATAGGTTTGACTGGAGACGAGGCTGCCCCGGCCTGGGGTGTCATAGAAGGCATCAACACATCCCCTAGACCATCAAACGCTACAGGAGACACGAGGAAGGGGGAGAGAGAGATAGAAATGGGGAGGGGGGAGAAGAGGATGGAGAGGGGGAGAGAGAGAGAAAAGGAAGAGAGATGGGGTGAGAGAGAGAGAGAGAAAAGGAAGAGAGATGGGGTGAGAGAGAGAGAGAGAGAGAGAGAGAGAGAGAGAGAGGTTTAGATCAAACAGTCACAATAATGCTCTCAGATCATGACAGGAGGGGTCTTCCTTACGAGTGGGATTACCATGATGACATATTGCTACGGTCTCCATGTCAACAGTGATCAGAGACGAGTATAGCAAGCCCTCGTACTGATACTCACTATGACTGTGAGGACATGTACTGTGTCTTCACACACACACACAAATATGCAATATACAGTTTAAGTAGTGCTCTCCATGTACATGTAATATCAATAAAGAGCATTCATATTTTTTTAACTTAACACTACTCAATAGTGTTACACTCTTGTGGTGTTATCTAGAATCTAAAAGGTTTCTTCGGCTGTCCCCATAGGATAACCCTTTGAAAAAACCTTTTTGGTTCCAGGTTGAATCCTTTTGGTTTCCATGTAGAATCCTTTCCACAGAGGGTTCTACATGGAACCAAAAAGGGTTCTACCTGGAACCAAAAAAGGTTATCCTATGGGGACAGCCGAATAAGCCATTTGGAACCCTTTTTTCTAAGAGTGTAGTATCTTATTAGGAAGATTGTTTGAGACAGGGTATCACCCTCTGTATCCAGGTGACAGTTAGGATGCAGCCTCTACTCTAGAGTGAGAAAGCACTGCAGCCTAGCCAGTACAAAGCTAAATGGGCATTGTGATGTGAGCATCTCACACATTGTATATATTAAGCATTTGTCAGAGCAGAGGGAACAGAACAGCAGCAGTGGCTCTTCTACTGCAATGCAGCAATGCACTGTGGGAAACCAGCACATCAATAGGCCAGAACACTCACCCAATCAGAATGCAGGAAGCAAGCAATGAGCCAGCCCCAGAGCCAGATGGAGAGAGGGTGGAGAGAGAGAAGAGAGAATGAGAGGATAGAGAGAGTGTGAGAGTGAGTGATTGAGAGCGAGAGACAAAGTGCAGAAGGAGAAAAAGGGGGAGGGAGAGGATGGAAAGGTAAGAAGAAAGGGAGAGAGTAGTGAAGGGAAAAATAATGGAGTGAGTTAGATGACAAATGTTGCGAGAGAACGAGAGATGGAGGAGAAAGAGTTAAGCCTTAAGCAGTAGTATTTGCAGATTGTCAATAACATAGCATGCAGGCTTGTGACAGCCATGGCCATGAAACAGGGAACATTGCCACGGTAACACAGTTACCAGGGTTACCAAGTGGCTGAGTGAAAATCACTCAGTTGTCTCACACTTAGTTGTCTCTCTCATCAACGGAGTGAGAGAGACAACTAAGGACAGAAGCTAGAACAATAATGACAATACAAAACAGCAGTATGCATGTGGCATGGCCATAAAACCAAGTTACATACAATCAGGATGTATTCAGTCAGACAGACACATGTTCATATACATGTGTGCTGTCTGTTGTTACTAATACAAGGGTTATTAAAAAAGTCAAATCAAGGAATGATCACTGTATACAAAATATGGATGTGAAATAATATATCTAGATTGTCAAAAACACACACACAATAAGCTTTTAATATATCCACTCTAACTTTATAATGTCAGATATATTTGGCGATGTGGTTACATATTACAGTACAATGAAAAATATTATGTGGTACAGTTGAAGTCGGAAGTTGACATACACTTAGGTTGGAGTCATTAAAACTCGTTTTTCAACCACTCCACAAATGTCTTGTTAACAAACTATAATTTTGGCAAGTCGGTTAAGACATCTACTTTGTGCTTGACTGTCACTGACCTTAGTTCCTTTTTTATGTCTCTGTTTTAGTTTGGTCAGGGTGTGAGTTGGGGTGGGCATTCTATGTTTTTGTTCTATGTTTGGCATTTCTATGTGTTTGGCCTGGTATGGTTCCCAATCAGAGGCAGCTGTCAATCGTTGTCTCTGATTGAGAACCATACTTAGGTAGCCTGTTTTCCCACTCTTGTTTGTGGGTGGTTGTTTTCTGTTAGGTTATGTCACCTTGCAGAACTGTTTTGTTTCTTCCATTCACTTCGGTATTTTGTTTTGTGTGTTCAGTTAATAAATTTACATGGACACTTACCACGCTGCGCATTGGTCCGATATTTCATACTCATCGTCAGACGACGAAGAGATCCGTTACATTGACACAAGTAATTTTTCCAACACTTGTTTACAGATAGATTATTTCACTTATAATTCAATGTATCACAATTCCAGTGGGTCAGAAGTTTACATACACTAAGTTGACTGTGCCTTTAAACAGCTTGGAAAATTCCAGAAAATGATGTTATGGCTTCAGAAGCTTCTGATAGGCTAATTGTCATCATTTGAGACAATTGGAGGTGTACCTGTGGATGTATTTCAAGGACTACCTTCAAACTCAGTGCCTAATTGCTTGCCATCATGGGAAAATCTAAAGAAATCAGCCAAGGGGACTGATACACTTCACAAAATAGATGGCATCATGAGGGAGGAAAAATACGTGGAAATATTGAAGCAGCATCTCAACACATCAGTCGGGAAGTTAAAGCTTGGTCACAAATGGGTCTTCCAAGTGGACAATGACACCAAGCCTACGTCCAAACTTGAGGCAAAATGGCTTAAGGACAACAAAATCAAGGTATTGGAGTGGCTAGCACAAAGCCCTGACCTCAATCCTATAGAAAATTTGTGGGCAGAACTGAAAAAGGATGTGCAAGCACAAGCAAGGAGGTCTACAAACCTGACTCAGTTACACCAGCTCTGTCAGGAGGAATGGGACAAAATTCACCCAACCTATTGTGGGAAGCTTGTAGAAGACTACCCAAAACAATTAAGTAAAACAATTTAAAGGCAATGCTACTAAATACTAATTGAGTGTATGTAAACTTCTGACCCACTGGGAATGTGATGAAAGAAATGAAAGCTGAAAGAAATAATTCTCTCTACTATTATTCTGACATTTCACATTCTTAAAATAAAGTGGTGATAAAGTGGTGATCCCAGGGAATTTTTACTAGGATTAAATGTCAGGAATTGTGAAAAACTGAGTTTAAATATATTTGGCAAAGCTGGATGTAAACTTCAGCCTTCAACTGTATATTTAAGCAATAATGCCCGAGGGTATGTGGTATAGGACCAATATACCATGGCTAAGGTCTGTTCTTTAAGCACGACTCAACGTGGAGTGCCTGGATACAGTCCTTAGCCGTGGTATATTGGCCATATACAAACTATATACATGGTTACCAACGGAATTAGAAGAGTAAAAATAAATGTTTTGTCATACGGTCTGATAACACGGCTTTCAGCCAATCAGCATTCAGCATTCAGGTTTTGAACCATCCAGTTTATAATTACTGTTATGTGTCTTGCATACAATGTGAATGGGTCATGCCTGGTGCGTGTGTCGTGCATGGTGGGTGTGTCGTGCATGGTGGGTGTGTCGTGCATCGGTAGGGACATTACCTGCCATCAGCTCAGCACCAGAGGCAGCTGCAGGGGCAGCAGGCATGGTCTCTCCACCAGTGGAGTCTGATGGGTAAAACCAAACCAAACCAGGCCAAACCATACCAGGCCAAGGTGGGCCAAGCCATTAGCAGTGCAGCATGAGGGCAGAGAAGGGTTAAGAAGTCAGCCATCCGCTCCACACTAGGAACGCCAAACAGATAGAGCAGCGTTATCACTGTCAGATAGGACAGTAGACATACACAGGTATACACACATACAGTAGACACCAATAGAAACTCCTTTGATCCCAATATGCTGCGGCACATCTACATCTAAACTCAGAAAAAAACGAAACATCCCTTTTGCAGGACCTTGTCTTTCAAAGATAATTCGTAAAAGTACAAAAAACTTCACAGAGGCGGCGACAGGTAGCCTGGTGGTTAGAGCGTTGGACTTGTAACCGAAAGGTTGGAAGATCGAATCCCTGAGCTGACAAGGTAAAAATCTGTTGTTAACCGACTGTTCCTAGGCCGTCATTGAAAATAAGAATTTGTTCTTAACTGACTTGTCTAGTTAAATAAAGGTACAATTATTTTAAAAAACAGATCTTCATTGCAAAGGGTTTAAACACTGTTTCCCATGCTTGTTCCATGAACATGCACCTGTGGAACGGCTGTTAATTAAGACACTAACAGCTTACAGATGGTAGGCAATTAAGGTCACAGATATAAAAACACTAAAGAGGCCTTTCTACTGACTTGGAAAAACATCAAAAGAAAGATGCCCAGGGTCCCTGCTTATCTGTGTGAATGTGCTTTAGGCATGCTGCAAAGAGGCATGAGGACTGCAGATGTGTCCAGGGCAATAAGTTGCCATGTCCATACTGTGAGACGCCTAAGACAGCGCTACAGGGAGACAGGACGGACAGCTGATCGTCCTCGCAGTGGCAGACCACGTGTAACAACACCTGCACAGGATCCGAACATCAAACCTACGGTACAGGTACAGGATGGCTACAGCTGCCTGAGTTACACCAGGAACGCACAATCCCTCTATCAGCGCTCAGACTGTCCGCAATAGGCTGAGAGAGGCTGGACTGAGGGCTTGTAGGCCTTTTGTAAGGCTGGTCCTCACAAGACATCACTCGCTACAATGGGCACAAACCCACCGTCACTGGACCAGACAGGACTGGTAAAAAGTGCTCTTCACTGACGAGTCACGTTTTTTCCTCACCAGGGGTGATGGTCGGATTCGCGTTTATCGTTGAAGGAATGAGCGTTACACCGAGGCCTGTACTCTGGAGGAGGATCGATTTGGAGATGGAGGGTCCGTCATGTTCTGGGACAGTGTCACAGCATCATCGGACTGAGCTTGTTGACTTTGCAACCAATCACAACACTTTGCGTTACAGGGAAGACATCCTCCTCCCTCATGTGGTACTCTTCCTGCAGGCTCATCCTGACATGACCCTCCAGCATGACAATGCCACCAGACATAATGCTCGTTCTGTGCGTGATTTCCTGCAAGACAGGCATGTCAGTGTTCTGCCATGGCCAGTGAAGAGACCGGATCTCAATCCCATTGAGCACGTCTGGGACCTATTGGATCGGAGGGTGAGGGCTAGGGCCATTCCCCCCAGAAATGTCAGGGAACTTGTATGTGCCTTGGTGGAATAGTGGGGTAACATCTCACAGCAAGAACTGGCAAACCTGGTGCAGTCCATCAGGAGGAGATGCACTGCAGTACTTAATGCAGCTGGTGGCCACACCAGATACCGTCTGTTACTTTTGATTTTGACCCCCCCTTTGTTCAGGGACACATTATTCCATTTCTGCTAGTCACATGTCTGTGGAATTTGTTCAGTTTATGTCTCAGTTGTTGAATCGTGTTATGTTCATACAAATATTTACACATGTTAAGTTTGCTGAAAATAAACGCAGTTGACAGTGAGAGGACGTTTCTTTTTTTGCTGAGTTTACTTAGCAACACAAACTCAATATGCTCTAGAGAGGACATAGAAAAGTCACTGTGTCCTGCCTGAATACCACACTTAACAACTTAACTACACTAACAAGATTACGGGTCACCAGAAATGAGAAATGTTGATGAAGCTGAATGATATGATGAAAATAATCAATTAAACAATCAAATAATAAATCAAAATTATGGATTTTTTGATAAAGAGAGATATTCTTTCACAAAGGCCACTCATGTGAAGACCGTCGACCAGCAGCAAGGGGCATAGTGAGGGGTGGGGGGAGGGTGTACAGTTACCCACCCCCAAACAGGTCCATGATCACCCCCTTGTCCATTGGGGGGGCAGAGGAGAGGGGGGCAGGGGAGGAGAAGGCATCTGTTGTAAGGGGAGGGTAGAGGAGGGTTAGATTGGTACACAATCAGTATCCCTGAAATACAATAATTCACATGCACGAATGTACATATAGAAATAGCACTCCAAACACATGCTGAGAAAGACGACAAGGTTTTAGTTTATAATAAATAAGCACACTGAGACACAAAGTAGAGAGGAGGAAGAGAGAGAGAGAGAGAGAGAGAGAGAGAGAGAGAGAGAGAGAGAGAGAGAGAAAGGAAGGAAGGAAGGAAGGAAGGAAGGAAGGAAGGAAGGAAGGAAGGAAGGAAGGAAGGAAGGAAGGAAGGAAGGAAGGAAGGAAGGAAGGAAGGAAGGAAGGAAGGAAGGAAGGAAGGAAGGAAGGAAGGAAGGAAGGAAGAGCAGCTGAGGCCCTGCTGAATAGCCTGTAGCAGACCCAGAGGAAATCATTCACAATTCCTTTTCTTCACTGATCAAGGACAACAAGACAACCGATGGAGAGAAATGAGATGGAGAATGGAGGAGAGGGGAAAAGAGGGCAAAGGGAAAGAGGGAGAGGGGAGGAGCAAGGAGGAGAGCAGTGAGATGGCGCTAGTCTGGGTACCTGCTCCAAACATGTCAACACTGGGGGCAAGGTCTGCTTTGGTGAAGCTTGGATCTGGCATGGAATCAAACATAGCTACAGGGCAAAAAAACACCCACCCACCCACCCACACACACAGAGATGAGAACAGCAGAATACAAACACTGATTAATTAGATGAACAATTGTGATTGAAAGTCAATGCAGGAGCAGAGAGGCAGCAGAATGCATCCATGCTGAAAGGAAACAGAGGAACAGAAACATGTGCAAGTTAGCCTCACAAAGAGAAAAGGACATCCAGGAAAAATGCAGTCGACTGAAAAAAATGCAGGAGAGGAGAGGACATGGATGCAGAGTAGAGGACAGAGACGAAAGGGGACAAAAGAAAAGGTTAAGAAGTACCACACACACATGCGTAAACATTTACCACTCAAGAGGTCTATCGATGGGGTGGTGGGGGTGATAGGTGCTGTGATGGTGGATGAGGGGGCAGAAGGGGATGCCCCTGAGTTAAAGCAGTTGTTCTCCATAGGCATCATGGCAAACAGGTCCAGCCCTGGGCCTACTGCATCTGAGCTACCACCAGAGGGGGCAAAGGGGTCTTTGGGAGGAAAGAACAGGGGGAAGGGATGACAAGAGAAGATGAGGATGTTACGCAATGACCACAACACAGTGTAAAATGAAGAGCTATATAAGAGTTCAGTAGGGAAGAGGAGTAGCTGCATTTGTCTGAGATTCTGAGGGAGAAGATACAAGCTCAGTTAGGAATTCACAGCTACATATTCTTTAGAAACAAACAGTAAATGTAAAAAACAATGAAGTACTGTATATGATCAAGAGATAATCTGGAAAAATATGCATGTCTGATGAAAAACTATAGGAAAAGAACATGATTTGTGAAGAAATGTAGCAGGAAACATCTTTGAAAAAACAATATTAGTAGTATTCACACTCTCTCAATATACCAATAACCAGTGGTGTAAAGTACTGAAGTAAAAATACTTTAAAATACTACTTAAGTAGTTTTTTGGGGTATCGGTACTTTACTATTTATATTTTTATCAACTTCTACTTTTACTTCACTACATTCCTGAAGAAAACAATATACTTTTTACTCCATACATTTTCCCTGACACCCAAAAGTACTTGTTACATTTTGACAGGAATATGGTCCGATTCACATACTTATCAAGAGAACATCCCTGGTCACCCGTACTGCCTCTGATCTGGTGGACTCACTAAACAGAAATGCTTGATTTGTAAATTATGTCAGAGTGTTGGAGTGTGCCTCTGGTGATCCGTCAATCTTCTTTTTTTTTAAGAACATTATGCCGTCTCGTTTGCTTAAAATAAGGAATTTGAAATGGTTTATACTTTCACTTTTGATACTTAAGTACATTTGAGCAATTCCATGTACTTGTAATACTTACTTTCTTAACTCTATTTCTTGAACTGCATTGTTGGTTAAGGGCTTGTAAGTAAGTATTTCACGGTAGTATTCGGTGCATGTGACAAATACAATTTGATTTGACAATTGAGTACTTTTTCCAGCACTGCCAATAACACACCAGATTTGAGTGTAACCAAGGAGCTTGCGGATGCATTTTGGGATAGAGTTTACCAAAGGAAAGGAAAGGAAGCGAAATCTAGCATGTTGTGGTCAACCACTGTTCTCATAGCAGCTTCAGCACCAATCTCCATGGTAACAACATCAGCCATGCCTAGAAACAACCAGTAGCATCACATTTCTAGGTACACCAGCCCACAACAATGGAATCAACACACTCTCCATACACAAAAGCAAATATACAAATGGATGCACCGAGTACTGGAACACAGCCAAACACACACATACGAACATCCACACAAATATACATCCATTTACACAGACAGACGCCACACAGTCACATATATACACATGTCCTGTAACCCACCGGCAGCAGCGTCGGCGGCTGGGGTTGGCGTGGAGGCCGGAGCTCCGCCCTCAGCAGAGGCATCAGAGGTGGGAACAGGGGTCGAAAATGCATCTGATAGCCAACACACACACACACACACAGAGATGACAGAGAGAGAAGTAGAGAGAACAGGGAAACGAAACACAAGCCAGAGATAATAAGTCAATCAAGGAACTTCAGAAAAGGAAGGTCAAGAAGCCACTTAAAAGATAGACTGTGTCTGTAGAGTTTAGAAATACTAATTTTACTTTATTAAGGTATTTCATGTACTTAATATATGGTATGGTACTATACTGTAGATGAAATACTTATGTCATGTCACGTATACAATATTTAATATATTTGATTAATATACTTATTAACAAATTGAGTTTAGATTAGTTACAAAACATTTACTTTGTGGCATGAGTGATTGACAGGTGAAGGGGTGAATGAGAATTACAGACAGGAGGCACAGCAGAGTGTACGGAAGGTAGGCTTTAGCTACAACTAAACTATAAAGCGGTAACTAGGTAGTTTACACTACATAACTGGACAAGCATGGCACAGAGTGAACCCAGAAACAAAGCAAGATTTCTCTTAGGCCCGGGTTTCCCAAACTCCGTCCTGCCCCCCCCCCCCAACCTAAAGGTGCCCCCTCAACCTAAAGGTGCCCCTCCCCCCCAACCTAAAGGTGCCCCCCCCTAACCTAAAGGTGCCCCTCCCCCCAACCTAAAGGTGCCCCTCCCCCCAACCTAAAGGTGCCCCTCCCCCCAACCTAAAGGTGCTCCTCCCCCAACCTAAAGGTGCTCCTCCCCCAACCTAAAGGTGCCCCCCCTAACCTAAAGGTGCCCCTCCCCACAACCTAAAGGTGCCCCTCCCCCCAACCTAAAGGTGCTCTCCCCCCGACTGCACGTTTAGGTTTTTGCCCTAGCACTATACAGCCGATTCAAATAGTCAACTCATAATCAAGTTTAGATTATTTGAATCAGCTGTGTAGTTCTAGGGAAAAACAAAACAAAACATGTACGCAGGGGGGAACCCAGGTCTGAGTTTGGGGGGAACCCGGTCGTAAGCGGTAATAAAGAACATGACTGATTGATAGACTGGCTTTTCTCTGAAGTTGAGGAAAAGCTTTTGGACTATCAAACAAAAAGAAGCATGTGAAAAATGCATGAGTAGCATGTCTGAGTGTGTCTGCAAGTGTGAGCATGCTTGTCTCTGTGTGTATATGTAGAGAATGCATATCAGTATGTGTATATGCGTGTTGACTGACATGTTCTGACATGTTCTGCAAACATGGTGTGTTTGTTTTGGGGTATCTGTGTCACTGTGTGTCTATGCATGTAGAGAACACTGTATGCTCTGTGTGCATGTGTGGGTTGGTTTGGGTTGAGCTGTCCAGCAGAGATTCTGTTGTAGAGAATCCTCCAGAAGCCCACTAACCTCCCAGCAGATCCATATTCGTCGCGCCGGGGGTGGGGGCAGCGGCCGCGGCCGCATTAGGGGGAGGAGCCAGAGAGACTCCTGGCTCCGCAGCTGCAGGAGTGGACGTTACACCAGCGGGAGAGGGGACGGGTTCTACAGCTAAGGTGGGGTCAGGAAGCATGGACTCGCCCATTTCTGCAGGTACCCAAAAGGTGTACCAACCAACCCCAAAACAAGGTACCAAAACAACCCCATGAATTAACCCAAAATACCCCATAGGATCCAAAGCAACCAAACAAATCCCATTAGAAAGAAATGAAGGTACCAAATCAACCCAATTTTAAAAAACAACCAACAAAACATCCCATTAGAACCAAAGCAACCAAAAACATAAAGTTCCCGTATGAACCAAAACCAATAAGGAGATGCGGGGGAGGGAAAGAAAGAAGAGAGAAAGAGACGGCTTCCTTAGACTAGAGCAACACTATGAAACACAGTGGGAGATCTAGAGGAACTGACACATACTGTTAACACACTAAAGAGGTTAATACCAGAGGCACTGTGGGATAGCACTCACCTGACCCAAGGAGGTCTGTGACAGCATCCCCAGAAGAGCATGGAAGAAGGTGATGGGGGGGGAAATTAAATTACATGATTGTTATTAGATAATGTAACTACGTTTTCATTAATAATCAAGCTATGTATCAAGTTTTGATGTGGGACATTACCTCCCCAGGACGTAGGGGCTGCTGAGGCTCCTACTGACGGACCAGAGGAGGAGAGAGGGTCCAGATCTAAGAGAGAACTAGAGCGAGACAGAAGGGTGGAGACAGATGGTGAAATGGTGGCAGAGAGAGAGAGGATGAAAGGGAAAATACAGTCTCGATTATTCACCATTTTATGAAATAAAAATGGAACAGACAGAACCCTAAAATGCAAGAACTGAGGGAATCGCTGAGGAAATTAGGTAAATGCTGCGGTAGGCAAAGGAAGTAGACACTCACTCGGTGGCTTCTTCAGGTGGCGGCGCTAGGGTGGGCACGGCGGCTGCAGATTTGGCGGGGGTGGAGGTCGGGGACACGTTATTGGTAGGGGAGCCCTGGAATACAGAGAGAGAAATGCCTATTTGTATCCATGTGTTGACATATGACCAGAAACAGAAAGGCGGGGAAAATCATGTTTAATCTTCCACTCACCTTTGTTGGAGACCTGAAAGAGAAAAGGAAAAGTTCATATGACAATTTCATCACAGCTAGATATCACCTTTCAGAGCTGAAATCATTTACATTGAAATTACTTATTTTCATGACTTTACAATAAACTCATCTGTCAGACCCCAAAGAAAGTGTTTATGCTCACCCTTCACTGTGATCCCCGATGACGAACAGAAAGGAACAAAGAGAGAATAACTATTCAAGTAAAAGATAATAACAGGAAACCGCATTCAGAACACTATAGTGCTGGGACAGTAAAAAGCCCAAGTTATGAGTTTCCCTCTAGTTTTTCTCACCCTGTCATTTCTCATGTACTATTTTCTCTGTGTAAAGATAACTATTGGGGACATTTCCACATTTTAGCTCTTTCAGAAATGGGTTGGTTAGAGACAGGGTCCTCTTACCCCTTCTTCCCCTCCAAACTGTTCATGTGTGTCTCCAGAGACTCCAGGATGCTGCTGGGAGCCTGAGGAGAGAAGAGAGAACCAATCAGAAACACAGTAACTGCAGGTTTATGGGATGAACTTCCTCATTCCGCCGCATGCCAACACTTCAAGTAACTCAACACCCTATTCTATTTCTATGGCAGCACCACTCCAAACCCTTGGTTTTTAACTCACCACACTATCCCACCTTTGTATAAACTCAATGTCCTGTAGAATGAAGTGTTCAGGAACATTTTACTTCAACTCTACCATCTTTTGTGCAAACAGAAGCACACACATATGCAAACACACACAAACTGCAGTCAGAAGTGTCAGTCTGTAGAATCCCATGCCAACACCCCATCCTCCAAACAGGCACTCTGCCAAGCCATCCTGTGTCTCTATGGTTACCGGGTCCTCAATAGGCTTAAAGGGACAGTCCTCATCATCCGAGTCTACTAGGTCCGTCACCACCCCAGGGTGCAGACACTGGGATCGCGGGGAGGAGGGGGGGGGGGAGATTATGATGGATGAAACATCTCTGTTGGTGGCATGTTACAACTATTTCATCATCCTTCCAGAGAGTAAGCACAAAAACAAGTGACTTACATAGTTGATGTCCGGAATATCATTTTTGTCCACTCCGACAGTCTGTGGAACAAAACACACACAAGACACAATTTCCCAACCATATCAGTGCATCATTCTATTTGAAGTACAGACGGACACTGCATATGAGGAAGCACTGTGTTAGTTTTATTTGGAGTTAGTTAGAATACATCCTAATCCATTAGGAAGTTTCCTTTACCTCAGCAAGCTTCATGAACTCTCCGATCTTGGTGACCCTGGTCAGGAACCTCTTATAGATCTCCAAGGCCTCCTTGCAGTCGCTCTTCTTCATCTTAAAGTATTTCTCTACAGAAACAACAGTTTTTGTGAAGAAGAGCATCTGCTAAATGGCTACATGGTGAAAGGAAGTCATTTATCTATTAATTGTTGACAAAGAGTCTGTCTCAAATGGCCCCCTATTCCCTAAGTAGTGCATTGTTTAGGAAAAATGGTGGCATTTGGTATGCATCCAATGAAATGTCTAGCTCACCTAATAGATTGATGACCCCATCGTTATAGGAGGCAAACAGCTTGACCAGATCCTTGAAGAGCAGCAGGAACCCTGCGTTGATGATAGGGTTATTCAGCTCCTTGGGATGGACCTGGGAGAGAGACCTTTTTTATTTAACCAGTCATATAGTATAAAAGAAGAGCATCAATTAACTCAAGCAATTAACTAATTTATTAAACTCCAGCAATATTCTTCTGTACCAAAACATCACCAATTGTACACCCATACAGAAAGATCAAGGTCAATAGAAGAGAGAAAGAGGGAAGAGAAGGTATTGAAGAGAAGAGATGAGAAAAAGAGAGTAAAAGAGAATGTTAAACAGGAAAATAAACAGTATTCTTTGTGGCCTGACATATATTACAGTCCCAGAGAGCCAGACAGACAGACAGGCAGAGACAGATGTGACCAGATGTCCAACTCACATCAAACTCCAGCAGTGTGTCAATCTGGGTCTGCAGGACAGGCATGCCTTTCAACAGCTTTTCTGGAGTCATTGTCCTCATCACCCCCTCAGCACTGAGGTGGAAACACACAGGGAAGACCATGAAGAGGGCCTCATGGATGAGGTGAATGACAGTATGAGGTGGCCTCTGTGATGAGGTGAATGACAGTATGAGGTGGGACTCAGGGATGAGGTGAATTACGGTATGAGGTGGGCCTCCCTGATGAGGACCTAAAAGGATTTTGAGAGACAGGGAAGTGAGTGACGCACCCCTTTTTGACTTTGGTGAAGTCGAAAGCCATCTGGCGGTAGGCGAAGGCCCTCTCATTGAGGTAGCGGCCATAACGTCTGATGAACGTAGACATGTCATAGCCTGAGGAACATAATGAGCATCACATTCACATCACACCAATAATACAGCTCCTGATAAATCCAATGGCTAATGACTAAATGCATGTGCTAAACTCATACATTGTTTCATTTAACATCCACGGTTTCATGAAGGAAGAACTTGATTTAATTCTGTAACACATTAAAGACAGTCTTTTATCTTATGATTGATCTTGTCGATCAGTTAACTTCAGGCTCTTCAGTTTTCTAAGTTATGCATCTGATATGAGGGTTTTGAAGGGATTGAAGGGGAGGGATCTATAATGACCCCAGGGCAAGACACTGGAGACAAGTGCAGGACATCGGAATCCTAGGGACATGAAGCAGTTTAGTGTGTGTGTGTGTGTGTGTGTGTGTGTGTGTGTGTGTGTGTGTGTGTGTGTGTGTGTGTGTGTGTGTGTGTGTGTGTGTGCTAGGTTTGGGGGGTATACCATATATACAGTATACTGGGTTAATTGGAAATGGACACCGGATGGTTTTTCAATACTATTTCTTTGAAGTTTTACATTGGATGAGTTATCTTGATATCCTTGCGTTTCTTTTTTCTTCTTTCCGTTCACGGCCCAGTCTGCTCCTCCCCCCTATTCTCCTTCAGAACAGCGCAGGCAGGCCTGTTGCCCTAGCAACTCCACATAGATACAGCAGGTACACACTGCTCCATAACTAGTACAGTTCTTCCTTCACACAAGCATGAGTCAAAACTATGTTCATTTGCTTGATGCCTCTCTTCACATTGGCTGTCCAAATGATGTTCAAACTCACCAAAAATGACATTAGGGAAGCTACTACCTATACTTCTATAACTGTATGAGCTCAATTGCCTGCCCTTGCAATCAGTTTATTTTTGTTTGCGATCATTAGCATGTTTAGCTAGCAGCCTCTATTGATATTCACTATACGTTTGTGCTAATTTTGTTAGCATTCTGGTAATACACGCCCTAATGGGCTTTTTTGTGTATTTAGTTCCCCCTTGAATGCTAAAACGGTAATACTGTAAATCCCAGGATGAGAGTAAGAGGACGGTAGGATGATATGAAAATCTGGACACTGTGCAACCCTATTATGTGTGTGTATGCATGTGCTAGTGTGAGTGTTTGTGCATGTACTGACAGTACTGAATGTTTAGCGGGGTCACATTGTACGCTTGCTCCTATTCCTCATGTTATTAGCAGTGATGTCCTTTCCTCTTCCCAGACAGCTCCTGTCTCTTCCTATCCTCCTCTCCTCCTCTCCTTATGCTCCTCTCACATCGGATCTACTGTATCTGTTTATCCTCTCAACTGGAAGGGAATCCACCCGTTTCACTCCCCCAACACACACACACACATGCACGCATGCACGCACATACAGTGCATTCGGAAAGTATTCAGACCCCTTCGAAAGTATTCAGACACCCGTATTCAGACCCACTTTTTCCACATAGTGTTATGTTACAGCCTTAATCTAAAATGCATTAAATAAATAAACAAATATTTATCAATCTACACACAATACCCCATAAAGACCTTATTTACATAAGTATTCAGACCCTTTTGCTATGAGACTCAAAATTGAGCTCAGTGCAGCCTGTTTCCATTGACTATTCTAGAGATGTTTCCACAACTTGATCGGAGTCCAACTGTAACAAATGCAATTCATTGGACATGATTTGGAAAGGCACAGACCTTGACAGTGCATGTCAGAGGAAAAACCAAGCCATGAGGTTGAGGGAATTGTCCGTAGCGCTTCGAGCCAGGATTGTGTCGAGGCACAGATCTGGGGAAGGGTACCAAAACATTTCTGCAGCATTGAAGGTTCCCAAGAACACAGTGGCCTCCATAATTCTTAAATGGAAGAAGATTGGAATCACCAAGACTCTTCCCAGAGCTGGCCGCCTGGCCACACTGAGCAATCGAGGGAGAAGAGCCTTGGTCAGGGAGACGACCAAGAACCCAATGGTCACTCTGAAAGAGCTCAAGAGTTCCTCTGTGGAGATGGGAGAATGTTCCACGTCTGGAGGAAACATGGCACCATCACTACAGTGAAGCATGGTGGTGGCAGCATCATGCTATTGGGATGTTTTTCGGCAGCAGGGACTGGAAGACTAGTCAGGATTGAGGGAAAGAACAGAGCAAAGCTCCAGAGCGCTCAGGACCTCAGACTGGGGCAAAGGTTCACCTTCCAACAGGACAATGACCCTAAGCACACAGCCAAGAAAATGCAGAAGTGGCTTCGGGATAAGTCTCTGAATGTCCTTGAGTGGCCCAGCCAGAGCCCGGACTTGAACCCGATCGAACATCTCTGGAGAGACCTGAAAATAACTGTGCAGCGACACTCCCCATACATCCTGACAGTGCATGAGAGGATCTACAGAGAAGAGTATGATAAACTGCCCAAATACAGGTGTGCCAAGCTTGTAGCGTCGTACCAAAGAAGACTCGAGGCTGTAATCACTGCCAAAGGTGATTCAACAAAGTACTGAGTAAAGGGTCTGAATACATATGTAAATGTGATATTTCCATTTTTTATTTGTAATAAATTAACAAAAATATCTAAAAACCTGTTTTTGCTTTGTCATTATTGGGTATTGTGTGTAGATTGATGAGGGAAAAAAATGATTTAATCCATTTTAGAATAAGGCTATAATGTAACAAAATGTGGAAAAAGTCAAAGGTTCTGAATATTTTCTAAAAGCACTGTACACAAACACATTTTTTGGAAAGGAAGTGCATTTACCGTTGGAACCTGTTTTGTCTATAAAGTTGCTGAGGTTGAACAGAGCGGTCCTGGAGGCCAAGTACTGGATGAACCTCTGAGGAAACAGAAGGAAATAGGCTGACATGGCAAAACCATTATAAAAAACAGCAAGAAAATAAAGGCATATTCACTGAAATAATCAACTACAAATTGAATACTAGTATGTTAGTCCAGAATCGAGAGTATATATTGCAAAGTGTGGAAAAGCATGTACACTTGTTTTTGATAACCATGTTTCTGAATGAGCAGCATTCCAAATAGCACTGTTTTCAGCACCATGGACAGCTGTCCGTGGTTATGAAACAGTAAAATGTTATTTTATTTTGGTGGTGTACAAAATTACTGTCCTCTGACCTCATTGCCATGGACACACATATGGTGTGTGGTGACGAGGGCCTTGAAGACGACAATCCAGCTGGCGTTGGTGGCCCTCTCAAACAGAGTGTCAGCCATCTGAGGGATGTTCACATTGGTCGCATTGGTGGCCGAGATCAGATCTGAAACACATAAAGAGGTTAGTTTGTATTGGGGGGAGGCTGTTAGGTTCAGAATCAGTGAAACTGTACTGTTATTGATTCACGACCAGTGAAACAGTCAGCCATTTTGAGAGAGTGGAATATAGCAGGATTCATTTTGATCCAGAGTTGTAAAATCATGATGAGTAAGTATTTAAAAGTCTTAAGACAAGCTGGCCCAAGAAATATGAAATGTGCTGCCGTAGCTGAAGCCAGCCTCACATCGGGTCAAATGAGTTTGCTTCAGTCTCCAGACTGCTCCATTCATACGCTTTGTGGATTTGGAGTATGAGTGCGGGCTGTGTATTATGTGTGCGTGTGTCATTACCTGTGTCTGTGTGTGAATGCATCTGTGTGTCTCTGTGTGTCCGTGTGTCCGTGTGTGTGTGTGCGCTTGGGTATGGATGTTGGTTCTGCTACTGGAATGTGTAAAAAGCACTAAAATACCCTTGGAGTTCTTCACTTCACTATGTACCTCATGAAGCTGAGCATTGCAAACATATATTTAAGAGTCAGGACACACATTCAAAGCCTAAAAAACACACACACACACACAAGCAGTGGTAGAGAGGATCCAATACACAATGAGAAATAGTGCCTTGTCATCATGATCTCCCCCATAGAAGAGAGACTGCCACTCAGACAGACAGACAGGTCTGACTAAGAGCGCAATTCCCTCTGAAACATGTCAACTCAGCACTCTGGGAGATAGTATGTGACAGACTAGCTGCTCGGAAGAGAGAGAGAGAGAGAAAGGCGGATTGGAGATATCATCTGGCCTTGATTGTTATCTTAAGTTACATCTATAGCAATAAAAACAGGACTGTGTGTGTGTTCATGCATGTGTGTGCGTGCGTGCGTGTGTGTCTCTTCATACTCAAACACCAGGGCTTCGTTCCACAGTTGCGATGTAACTTAAGAGCGGCAGGGTAGCCTAGTGGTTAGAGTGTTGGACTAGTAACTGGAAGGTTGCAAGTTCAAATCCCTGAGCTGACAAGGTACAAATCTGTTGTTCTGCCCCTGAACAGGCAGATAACCCACTGTTCTAGGCTGTCATTGAAAATAAGAATTTGTTCTTAACTGACTTGCCTAGGTAAATAAAAATATTTTTTTGCACAAATGTCAACCCAGGGGCATCATGCACCTATTATGTTAGAGGGGGCACAAAGTACGAGAGGATGGAGGGGGCTTGGAGAAATTTGGTAAAAATGCTATTGTCTTATTACAGAGTATTCCTTATTAGTATTACAGAGAAATAACAAAAACATTTTAGTTTTATTTATTTATGAAGATGGAACCAATAGGCTACACAGGATCACATTCATAAACAAACATACCTCCTGAACATCACCAGCAGCTCAAATAAAATCAAATGCTGTGTTTCACTCTACATTCTCTCCTCCTCCACTAGTGATAATGCACGAACTAGAGTATCTAGCGTCCTGCCTAGGCATCTCTGTTCTCTGTGCACCTTGGAAAGAACCACTTACTAGGGAGAATAGGGGGGTTCTATCTGCCTGGTCCAGTCAGTGTGCCCCCTGCAAAATACCGCTGACATATTTTTACAAATAATTATAATACGTGGGTTTAAAAATTCAGTTAAGTAATTCATTTAACATCTGACATTTTTGAGGGGCCACATGCCTTTGTGCCCCCTATGGGCATGATGCCACTGTGTTCTAGGATAGGGAAGGTTGCTACAAGCATAACCAAACCATGTTTCTGTCCTGTCAAAAGCTGGAAGGCAGCAATATAATACATTATTGTCCAATACTGACTAGACTGAATGCATGAAGAGGTGTGCATGAGTGAATGCATGAAGAGGAAGGCTTGTTGGTCATTTCAGGATTAAAGATAGAGGGGCAGGGGCTTTGTCCACAGAATAATATCATTGGTGAGGGGACTGGTGTGGTGACCCCTCCCCCAACAGCCACACACACACACAAACCATGATGTGCTAATACCGTCTCCTGTTAAAAGCTTTTGTGACCAGTGTTTGTCTAATGTTGAAGGATGTACAGACTGTATATAGAGTCACATCTGAGATATTTAGCAGATAATCTCTTTGTCACTTCCTAGAATGATCTTAATAACATCACAGTACAGTGACAGGACTGACATCATATCCTGTTTGGATAGTCCCTGTCCCTGCTCTGTTTACACCACAACTCAACCATATACTCCATCTCAACAGACAACCCTGTTGTGTGTTGTTTATTTGTGTATTGTTTAATGTTAATGGAGAGAAACAAGAATATGTGTGGCCCAACACATTCACACATGCACCACAGAGCAGTGTGTGTGTACGTCTAATGATGATTGGCTGATCAAAATAAAGACTACTTCAGTAATTCACAGCAGGCAGGAGTGTGTGTGTGTGTTTGCGTGCGTGCGTGCGTGCGTGTGTCTTCATACTCCAACACCAGGGCCTCGTTCGACAGTTGCGATGTAACTTAAGAATTACGATCATCTTACCGGATGCATCGTTATGTACAAACAAACTTTTTTAAGAGTGTTTCCCAAGCACATAGAGAGAACGTTTGCTAAGTGCGTCGTTAGACCATGTGTCGATACTGATAGGATGGAAAGAAAAGCAGTGCTGCTCTCTGATCAGCTTTATCCATTCAAATCTTACCTTAACATTAGAATGATTCCACAATACTGATGACAGATCAGCTCCTAGAGAGATATGGAGGTTTGCTTATTCTGCTTACCCAATAATAATGCATTAAAGCACAGATTGCGCACATCATTGCGCTCGTGTTGTCACACATCATGAAACACATTGAGGCAAAAATGACAGACAGTAGCTTAGTTGCTAAATATAACTCAATTGATTGAACATGAAATATATTTCAATATGATTGAAATAGCCTATATAGCCCATGTAGCCTATTTATACAATAAGTATTCTGAACATTAGGAACACCTTCCTAATATTGAGTTGCGCCCTCCTCTTTTGCCCTCAGAACAGCCTCAATTCGTCGGGGCATGGACTCTACAAGGTATCGAAAGCGTTCCACAGGGATGCTGACCCAATGCTTCCTACAGCTGTGTCAAGTTGGCTGGATGTCCTTTGGGTGGTGGACCATTCTTGATACACACAGGAAACTGTTGAGTGTGAAAAACCCAGCAGTGTTGCAGTTCTTGACTCAAACTGCTGAGCCTGGTACCTACTACCATACCCCGTTCAAAGGCACTTAAATATTTTGTCTTACCCATTCACCCTCAATGGCACACAACACAATCCATGTCTCAAGGCTTAAACATCATTGTTTAACCGGTTTCCTCCCTTTCATCACTACTGATTGAAGTGGAGTTAAAAAGTTAAAAAGTGACATCATTAAGGGATAATTTCTTTCACATGGTCAGTCTATGTCATGGAAAGAACAGGTGTTCTTCAAGTTTTGTATACTCAGTGTATTTCAATGCAGTCATCTCGGTTTTTCATTTGAAGCATAATTCCATCCTTCACTTGTTTGTAACAATTTCAAATACTTTGGCAACTTTGTACTTGTAGTCAACTTCGTTCTGAAGATATTGGCAGTCACAGTCAGACAGATAGAATCAATATCCAGAGGTATCAGCTCTGGACAAGCTCCAGCAACAATGACTGACTAATTCATTGACTGACTGGATCATTGAAAAGGCCTACACACATAAATACATCCACGCATAAATATTATGTGTCCATTCATAGAAATATTCCTGAGGCTTCACTGACCACTACACCATTGATTCCTGTCACATCACAGACCAGGACATTTACAGCACTAGTTGTCAAAGGAAGGTCAAGAAGCTCATTAAAGGAGAAGTTTACCCAAAATACAGAAACTCCCAAGTGATTCCATACATTGAAACTAGTTCATGGAGCTTGGGAGCTTCCCCTCTCCCCCTCTCTCTCCCCGTAGTGCTATACTGAAACACTACAGTATAGCACTACAGGGAGAGAATTGAATTCACTGCTCCGTTGCCAGTGAATTCATGATTCAGAAATCTGCGAAATATGGACAAATGTGTTGTTTTATTGAAAGTGTATGACCAAATAAACTATTTTTGTCTAAAGTAGTTTGAGTCGGGAAATGTGTTCTTTTCCACATAAAACATTTGCGATTATTTTAGATCATTATTTTATGTAGCAGACTGGCACAGCAGCGGAGATGGGTAACAACTGCGCATGTGAGCCCTCGTGGCTTAGACCCTGCTACGTAAAAATATTACCATACATTTCTTGAATCAAAACAACTGATAGTACTTTTTTTGTAATATCTCATTCGCTCGTACGCTTTCAATAAAACAACGAATGTGGTTCTTTATCGTGAATTTACTGGCAACATAGCAGAGCGATGCCTGCGTCCAGCAATGGCACGGGTCACGTGACCCGTTTTTTTCAGCTGTTTCAGTGCAGCACTACAGGGAAAGGGCAAACTCCATTGAACTAGTTTCAATGTACAGTGCATTCGGAAAGTATTCAGACCCCTTGAATTTTTCCTAAATAGATTTTTTAAAATCCATCATCAATCGACATACATTACCGCATCATGGCAAAGAAACAGTTTTTTAGACATTTTTTTATTTTTATATAAAACAACTAAAAACTGAAATATCACATTTCAGTAAGTATTTAGACCCTTTACTCAGTACTTTGTTGAAGCACCATTGGCAGCAATTACAGCCTCAAGCTTTCTTTGGTATGAAGCTTCAAGCTTGGCATGCCTGTATTTGGGCTGTTTCTCCCATTCTTCTCTGCAGATCCTCTCAAGTTATGTCTGGTTGGATGGGCAGCATTGCTGCACAGCTATTTTCAGGTCTCTTCGGAGATATTCGATCGGGTTCAAGTCCGGGCTCTGGCTGGGCCACTCAAGGACATTGAGACATGACCCAAAGCCACTCCTGCTTTGTCTTAGCTGTGTGCTTAGGGTCGTTGTCCTGTTGGAAGGTGACCTTTGCCCCATTCTGAAGTCCTGAGCGCTCTGGAGCAGGTTTTCATCCAGGCTCTTGTTTCTCATGGTCTAAGAGTCCTTTAGGTGCCTTTTGGCAAACTCCATGCGGGCTGTCATGTGACTTTTACTGAAGAGTGGCTTCCATGTGGCCACTCTACCATAAAGGCCTGATTGGTGGAGTGCTGCAGAGATGGTTGTTCTTTTGAAAGGTTCTCCCATCTCCACAGAGGACCTCTGGGGCTCTGTCAGATTGACTATTGGGTTCTTGGTCACCTCCCTGACCAAGGCCCTTCTCCCCTGATTGCTTAGTTTGGCCGGGCGGCCAGCCCTAGGAAGAGTCTTGGTGGTTCCAAAATTCTTCCATTTAGGAATGAATGATGGAGGCAAATTTTTTTTTTTAAATGTATAAAAGAATGATGGAGGCTACTGTGTTCTTGGGGAAATTCAATGCTGCAGAAATCATTTGGTAACCTTCCCCAGATCTGTCTCTCGACACAATCCTGTCTCGGAGCTCTACGGACAATTCCTTCGATCTCATGGCTTGGTTTTTCATCTGAAATGCACTGTCAACTGTGGGACCTTATATAGACAGGTGTGTGCCTTTCCAAATCATGTCCAATCAATTAAATTTACCACAGGTGAACTCTAATCAACTTGTAGAAACATCAATGATTATCAATGGAAACAGGATGCACATGAGCTCAATTTCGAGTCTCATGGCAAAGGGTCTGAATACTTATGTACATAAGGTATAGTTTTTTTATTTTCCTAAATTTGACAAATTTTATAAAAACCTTTCACTTTGTCAATATGGGGCACCACCCAGGACAATGGATCGGATCCCAGCCGGCGAGCCAAAACAACGACGCCGTAAAAGAGGCAGACGAAGCGGTCTTCTGGTCAGGCTCCAGAGACAGGCACATCGCGCACCGCTCCCAAGCATACTACTCGCCAATGTCCAGTCTCTTGACAACAAGGTAGATGAAATCCGAGCAAGGGTAGCATTCCAGAGAGACCTAAGAGACTGTAACTTTCTTTGCTTCACGGAAACATGGCTCACTCGAGACACGCTATTGGAGTCGGTACAGCCAGCTGGTTTCTTCACGCATTGCGTCGACAGCAACAAGCATCTTTCTGGTAAGGAGAAGGGCGGGGGGGTATGCCTTATGATTAACAAGACGTGGTGTGATCATAACAACATACAGGAACTCAAGTCCTTCTGTACACCTGACTTAGAATTCCTCACAATCAAATATCGACCGCATTATCTACCAAGAGAATTCTCTTCGATTATAATCACAGCCGCATATATTCCCCCCCCAAGCAGACAAATCAATGGCCCTGAACGAACTTCTGTTAAGGGAATTTTTATCAATGATGACTAATTATGTACACATTACAATCAGGACTGACTAATCAGAATACTATTATGTTACTGTATATATACTAATCCGAATACTATTATGTTACTGTATATATACTAATCAGAATACTATTATGTTGCTGTAAATGTATGAGTTTTCTTTCTTGATCCCAGTACTGAATATAATGTGTGTGAATGTGGTCAAGAGTTAGAACAATGACTGTCTGTTCCTTGGTACAAATGAATCAGACTGGCTAGAATGCTTATCTACACGAGAAAACCTTGACTCGTAAATTATATTAAATTGGTAGGGAGACGGATGTGGGAAGGCTTGAGATGCAGCCTTTGTACTGGAATGGAGATGGCACGGGTTGGTGCTGGAACTAATGATGTCATTTTCAGTTTATAACCTGTGGTAACCTGTATCGTGTTCAGTACTGAACGTGAATAAACTCTGCTGTTTGACTTTGAGACTGGGCTCTGTCTATTATTATAGAATAAGGGTCTTACAAGTCCTTATGAATGGACAGAGTGTTTAATTTTAATTGGATATTAAAACATAGAGTCATTTAATTCCTTTAACAACTTCATTTGACTCTATGTAAACTGGAAACCACATATCCTGAGGCTGCATTCATTGTAGCTGGGGATTTAACAAGGCCAATCTGAAAACAAGACTCCCTAAATTCTATCAGCATATCGATTGTGCAACCAGGGCTGGTAAGACCCTGGATCATTGTCATTCTAACTTCCGCAATGCATATAGGGCCCTCCCCCGCCCTCCCTCCGGGAAAAGCTGACCACGACTCCATTTTGTTGCTTCCAGCCTATAGACAGGAAGCTCCCGCGCTCAGGTCTGTTCAACGCTGGTCCAACCAATCTGATTCCACACTTCAAGATTGCTTCGATCACGTAGACTGGGATATGTTCCGCATTGCGTCAAACAACAACATTGATGAATACGCTGATTCGGTGACCGAGTTTATTAGCAAGTACATCGGCGATGTCGTACCCACAGCAACTATTAAAATGTTTCCAAACCAAAAACCGTGGATTGATGGCAGCATTCGCGCAAACCTGAAAGCGAACCACTGCTATTAATCAGGGCAAGGTGACCTGAAACATGACCGAATACAAACAGTGTAGCTATTCCCTCCGCAAGGCAATCAAATTAGCTAAGCGTCAGTATAGAGACAAAGTAGAGTCGCAATTCAACGGCTCAGACACGAGAGGTATGTGGCAGGGTCTACAGTCAATCACGGATTACAAAAAGAAGACCAGCCCCGTTGCGGACCAGGATGTCTTGCTCCCAGACAGACTAAACAACTTCTTTGCCCGCTTTGAGGACAATACAATGCCACTGACACGGCCCGCTACCAAAACCTGCGGACTCTCCTTCACTGCAGCCGATGTGAGTAAAACATTTAAACGTGCTAACCCTTGCAAGGCTGCAGGCCCAGACGGCATCCCCAGCCGCGTCCTCAGAGCATGCGCAGACCAGCTGGTTGGTGTGTTTATGGACATATTCAATCAATCCTTATCCCAGTCTGCTGTCCCCACATGCTTCAAGAGGGCCACCATTGTTCCTGTTCCCAAGAAAGCTAAGGTAACTGAGCTAAATGACTACCGCCCCGTAGCACTCACTTCTGATTTCGCCTGGTATAGAAAATGTGCTCACTCGTCAGGAAACTGTTGTTCAGAGGAGCTAGCCAACAACACAGCTAACACAATCATTTCAAACTGAAGCTGGAAAGACTGCAAACTAGTTGACCTTCGTTTCATTTGCCCTTTTTTTTCAATTGACATGTCTTTGTATATATCCATAAAAATGATGCCAGTTGTTTCATTATTTCGACTGGCTGAGAACGACACGTCCATTACTATTGGACAGCTGGAGATCAAATTGGAATATTGAAACAATGTTGCAAATGTCAGAGAGACAGACAGCAAGGTTATACAAATCTCTGCTGTTCAAAACTAAATGTTAGTCTAAAAGAAATGTGAGATAATGTCTAGATGCTATTTTATAGTGGAAATCAAGTTTATGAATTGCCTGGCTGGGCTGATGATGACGATGGATTGCGCAGTCAGATGGAACAGAGTAAATAGGCATTTTAATGTCATAGATTTAGCCAGTAGTAATTTATGGAATAGACACCAGCTGGAATACGGTTTTAACCTATCAGCATTCAGGATTAGACCCACCCGTTGTATAAAGAGTCATTGAACGCTTGTCAGCTCATATTCTGTTTATACTGTATATTGTTGTTTATGCTCTGTGTATGTATACTGTATTCTCGACATGGCTCGTCCAAATATACTGTACCTGCAAAATTGTGCACCTATATTGCATTTTAAAAGCCTCTTTAAAAAGAAGTGCCCTTCAATATAGACCACATGGAGAATTCAATAAATCTGATTTTTATATATGAATAAAGGCTAAAAGTGCCAAAATGCAGCATTTTGACATGTCCCTCTGTCAACCTTGTGTCACTTCTAGGAAGATTTCAACCCACTTAATCCCAAAATGTGTCCAGGTTTCGCCATAATTGTAAAGCCCTAATTATTTTTGTTGCTTTGACAAAGTCATTTCTGTAGTACATTTTTTTTATTTAACCGCTTGAGATGGAAAAATATTTTTGCAAGTTGAACATGTGCTCTTTATGACAGAATGTTAAAATGAGGTGAAATCAAAAGGTTACATTATTGTGCTTACCATTTTCTTTTCCAAATTATATACTGCCTCTACACATCACACATTTATATTATGGATTCTCACACCTGCCTACTTTAATATATCTAATTTGGATGCCTATTTCTTGATTTATTTGTTCTATTTGTTGTTGTTTGTGTGTGTGTGTTGTATTTGCGAGACATTCTACTGTACTGCTAGTAACAAACATTTTGTTGCACCTCCTATAACGCCTTCAAATCCGTGTAGTGACCAATAAACTTTGATTTGATTAGAAAATGTAATTCCAAGGATATGTATGCTTTTCCCTCAAATGACTATCTGTCATATCACTCTGGAGTCGTTTGTCCACCACTGTGCCTACCCAGAACCCCCCTCTGTCATTAGTATCACCCCCGGAGTCTCTGAGCCTCTCTCCAATCTGTTGCCACAGCAACCGGACTGCCCCTCAAGGGTCAGCAATCATGACACAATGACAAAGGAGAACAAGTTCTATATTCTCCAAAAGAATGGCTTCACACAAAGACTAGAGGGGTTTAGATGTATCATCACAGTGGCAAATTGATGTCACCGGCAAAGTGTCAATGAGATATACAATATTCTTATTCCATGTCCATGTCTTTGTCTAGGCCTAGGGCATTATTTATGGAATGTGTGTTATGCCAACACATAAAAGTGCAAACTATATGTAATATATATAATATATAAAGTAGAGATACCCTTCCATATCATTATCCCTGAGGAGAAGACAAATAATATGCCCTACCAGTGTTTCCCTTGATAAACATAGGTTAAGCGGAGCCCTTGCCTAAAATTCTTGACCTAATTTAATGTTTGGTGTTTGAAGCCTTGAATTTTGCCTTGAGGGCATTAGCTACTTGGCAAGAAAAGAATATAGGGAGAACAGGGTGCCCTATATTCATCTAGTTTGTTGAATGGCCCTGGAAAAGTCAAGAGACAAAGCTATCTATGTCACAACAAAGGGAAGACATATACAGTTGTAGGATCTTAATTTGAACTATATTGTCAAAGAAAAATAATCCTGCAGCAACAGGATTCAAACGTTTAAGCTCAAGTGTTGGTCTTTCATCCCTTATCACCCCCTATTTTGTTAGAAAATCCAACTTTGAGAACTGTTTCAGATGCAATATGTTCGCCATCCCTCCTGATCAGCGTCTTTTAGCTAGCAGTAAAACAAACGTAAAGTACCAACGGGACATTCAAAACTGTAATATCTTATGCTTCACGGAGTCGTGGCTGGATGACGACATTATCAAGATACAGCTAGCTGGTTATACGCTGTAAAAGCAGGACAGAATTTTTTGAAAATATTTTTTTTGAAAATAACAGCTGGTGTACGATATCTAAGGAAGTCTTGAGGTTTTGCCCCGCCTAAGGTAGAGTATCTCATGATAAGCTGTAGACCACAGTATCTACCTAGAGAGTTTTCATCTGTATATTTTGTAGCTGTATACATACCCCCACAGACTGATGCTGGCACTAAGACTGCACTGAATGAGCTGTATTCTGCCATAAGCATGTAGGAAAAAGCTCACCCAGAGATGGCGCTCCTTGTAGTCGTGGACTAGAATGCAGGAAAACTTAAACCTGTCTTACCAAATTTCTATCAGCATGCTAAATGTGCTACCAGATGGAAAATAAACTCTGGACCACCTTTACTCCACACACACAGAGACGCATACAAAGCTCTCCCTCATCCTCCATTTGGCAAATCTGACCATAATTCTATCCTCCTGATTCCTGCTTACAAGCTAAATTAAAACAGGAAGCACCAGTGACTCGATCAATAAAACAGTGGTCTGATGAAGCAGATGCAAAGCTACAGGACTGTTATGCGAGCACAGACTGGAATATGTTCCGGGATTCCTCCGATGGCATTGAGGAGTACACCACCTCAGTCATTGGGGCGGCAGCGTAGCCTAGTGGTTAGAGCGTTGGACTAGTAACCGGAAGGTTGCGAGTTCAAACCCCCGAGCTGACATGGTACAAATCTGTCGTTCTGCCCCTGAACAGGCAGTTAACCCACTGTTCCCAGGCCGTCATTGAAAATAAGAATGTGTTCTTAACTGACTTGCCTGGTTAAATAAAGGTAAAATAAAAATAAATAAAAAAATTGGCTTCATAAATAAGTGCATTGATGACATCGTCCCCACAGTACGTACATATCCCAACCAGAAGCGATGGATTACAGGCAACATTCACACTGAGCTAAAGTGTAGAACTGCCGCTTTCAAGGTGCGGACTCTTGTAACTTATTTCTTATAACCCAGAAGCTTATAAGAAATCCTGCTATGCACTGCAACAAACCATCAAACAGGCAAAGTGTCAATACAGGACTAAGATCGAATCATACTACACCGGCTCTGATGCTCGACGGATGTGGCAGGGCATGCAAACCATTACAGACTACAAAGGGAAGCACAGACGATAGCTGCCCAGTGAAACAAGTGTACCAGATGAGCTAAACTACTTCTATGCTCGCTTTGAGGCAAATAACACTAAAACATGCATGAGCGCACCAGCTGTTCCGGAAGACTTTGTGATCACGCTCTCCGCAGCCAATGTGAGTAAGACCTTTAAACAGGTCAACATTCACAAGGGCGCAGTACCAGACGGATTACCAGGACATGTACTGCGAGCATGCGCTGGCCAACTGGCAAGTGTCTTCATTAACATTTTCAATCTCTCCTTGTCCGAGTCTGTAATACCAACATGTTTTCAGCAGACCACCATAGTCCCTGTGCCCAAGAACACTAAGGTAACCTGTATAAATGACTACCGACCAATAGCACTCATGTCTGTAGCTATAAACTCACATCCACAATGAGATGGCCAGCCTGCCAGCTTAGTGGAGTCTGCCACTAGCACAGTCAGTGTAGTCAGCTCAGCTATCTCCATTGAGACCGTGTCTGTGCTTCGATCTAGGTTGGGCAAAACTAAACATGGTGGTGTTCGCCTTAGCAATCTCACTGGAATAAAGACCTCCATTCCTGTCATTATTAACTCACATCTCAAAATAGGGCTACTTAATGTTAGATCCCTCAAATCCAAGGCAGTTAGAGTCAATGAACTAATCAATGATCATAATCTTGATGTGAGTGGCCTGACTGAAAGATGGCTTAAGCCTGATGAATTTACTTTGTTAAATGATGCCTCACCTCCTGGTTACATTAGTGACCATATCCCCCGTTCATCCTGCAAAGGCGGAGGTGTTGCTAACATTTACAATAGCAAATTTCAATTTACCCCAAAAAAAAACGACTGCGTTTTTGGGGACTGCGGTTGAAAATTAGCTGGCGGCTAAAACCGGGCACTTTTACTGAAACGTTGATTAATGTGCACTGTCACTGTAAAAATAAAATAAACCCAAACTCAAATCTATGCAGCCTACTCAATCACTTTTTATAGCTACTGTTGGGCCATATATGGCCTTACTCACTGAGTTCCCTGAATTCCTATCGGACCTTGTAGTCATGGCAGATAATATTCACGTTTTTGGTGACTTTAATATTCACATGGAAAAGTCGACAGACCCACTCCAAAAGGCTTTCGGAGCCATCATCAACTCAGTGGGTTTTGTCCAACATGTCTCCGGACCTACTCACTGCCACAGTCTGTACCTAGTTTTGTCCTGTGGAATAAATGTTGTGGATCTTCATGTTTTTCCTCATAATCACCATTTTATTACATTTGCAATCGCAACAAATAATCTGCTCAGAACCCAACCAAGTATCATCAAAAGCCGTGCTATAAATTCTCAGACAACCCAAAGATTCCTAGATGCCCTTGCAGACTCCCTCCACCTACCCAGGGACGTCAGAATACAAACATCAGTTAACCACCTAACTGAGGAACTCAATTTAACCTTGCGTAATACCCTAGATGCAGCACCCCTAAAAACAAAAATCATTTGTCGTAAGAAACTAGCTCCCTGGTATACAGAAAATACCCAAGCTCTGAAGCAAGCTTCCAGAAAATTGGAATGGAAATGGCGCTACACCAAACTGGAAGTATTCCAACTAGCTTGGAAATAAAGTGCTGTGCAATATCGAAGAGCTCTCACTGCTGCTTGATCATCCTATTTATCTAACTTAATTGAGGAAAATAAGAACAATCCAAAATAGATTTTTGATACTGTCGCAAAGCTAACTTAAAAGCAATATTCCCCAAAAGAGGATGGCTTTCACTTCAGCAGTGATAAATTCATGAACTTCTTTGACGAAGAGATCATGATCATTAGAAAGCAAATTTCGGACTCCTCTTTTAATCTGCGTATTCCTCCAAAGCTCAGTTGTCCTGAGTTTGCACAACCTAGGATCAAGGGAGACACTCAAGTTTTGTAATATTATATCTCTTGACACATTGATGAAAATAATGATGGCCTCTAAACCTTCAAGCTGCATGCTGAACCCTATTCCAATTAAACTACTGAAAGAACTGCTTCTTGTGCTTGGCCCTCCTATGTTGAATATAATACACATCTCTCTATCCACCAGATGTGTACCAAACTCACTAAAAGTGGCAGTAATAAAGCCTCTCTTGAAAAAGCCTAACCTTGACCCAGAAAATATTTGTAAAACTATCGACCTATATCGAATCTCCCATTCCTCTCAAAACATTTTGAAAAAGCTGTTGCGCAGCAACTCACTGCCTTCCTGAAGACAAACAATGTATACAAAACGCTTCAGTCTGGTTTTAGACCCCATCGGAGCACTGAGACTGCACATGTGAAGGTGGTAAATTACCTTTTAATGGTGTCAGACCAAGGCTCTGCATCTGTCCTTGTGCTCCTAGACCTTGGTGCTGCTTTTGATACCATTGATCACCACATTCTTTTGGAGAGATTGGAAACCCAAACTGGTCTACACGGACAAGTTCTGGTCTGGTTTAGATCTTATCTGTCAGAAAGATATCAGTTTGTCTCTGTGGATGGTTTGTCCTCTGACGAATCAACTGTAAATGTCGGTGTTCCTCAAGGCTCTGTTTTAGAATCACCATTGTTTTCACTATATATTTTATCTCTTGGTGATGTCATTCGGAAACATCATTTTAACTTTCACTGCTATGCAGACAACACACAGCTGTACATTTCAATGAAACATGGTGAAGCCCCAAAATTTCCCTCCCTGGAAGCCTGTGTGTCAGACATAAGGAAGTGGATTGCGGCAAATTTTCTATTTTTAAACTCAGACAAAACAGAGATGCTAGTTCTAGGTCCCAAAGAAACAAAGAGATTGTCTATTGAATCTGACAACTAATCTTGGTGGTTGTACAGTTGTCTCAAAAAAACTGTGAAGGACCTCTGCGTTACTCTGGACCCTCTCTCCTTTGACGAACATATCAAGACTGTTTCAAGGACAGCTATTTT
This sequence comes from Oncorhynchus kisutch, assembly GCF_002021735.2. Classification (NCBI taxonomy): domain Eukaryota; kingdom Metazoa; phylum Chordata; class Actinopteri; order Salmoniformes; family Salmonidae; genus Oncorhynchus; species Oncorhynchus kisutch. The sequence goes on along the minus strand of NC_034194.2, from coordinate 22,542,198 downwards.
CCATCTACACAACATTGCAAAAATCAGAAACTTCCTGTCCAAAAATGAGGCAGAAAAATGAATCCATGCTTTTGTCACTTCTAGGTTAGACTACTGCATTGCTCTACTTTCCGGCTACCCGGAGAAAGCACTAAATACATTTCTGTTAGTGCTAAACATGGCTGCTAGAATCTTGACTATAACCAAAAAATGTGATCATATTACTCCAGCGCTAGCCTCGCTACACTGGCTTCCTGTTAAGGCAAGGGCTGATTTCAAGGTTTTACTGCTAACCTACAAAGCATTACGTGGGCTTGCTCCTACCGATCTTTCCGATTTGGTCCTGCCGTACATACCTACACATACGCTACGGTCCCAAGACGCAGGCCTCCGTACTGTCCCTACAATTTCTAAGCGAACATCTGGAGGCAGGGCTTTCTCCTATAGAGCTCAATTTTTAGGGAATGGTCTGCCTATCCATGTGAGAGACATAGACTTGGTCTCAACCTTTAAGTCGTTATTGAAGACTCATCTCTTCAGTAGGTCCTATGATTGAGTGTAGTTTGTCCCAGGAGTGTGAAGGTGAACAGAAAGGCACTGGAGCAACGAACCGCCCTTGCTGTCTCTGCCTGGCCTGTTCCCCTCTCTCTGCCTCAAACCCTATTACAGTGGCTGAGTCACAAGCTTACTTGTGCTCTTCCATGCCGTCCCTAGGAGGGGTGCGTCACTTGTGTCACTGACGTGATCTTCCTTTTCGGGTTGGCGCCCCCCCTTGGGTTTGTGCCGTGGGGGAGATCTTTGTGGGGTATACTCCACCTTGTCTCAGGATGGTAAGTTGGTGGCTGAAGGTATCCCTCTAGTGGTGTGGGGGCTGTGCTTTGGCAAAGTGGGTTGGGTTATATCTGCCTATTTGGCCATGTCCGGGGGTATCGTTGGCCGGGGCCACAGTGTCTCCAGACCACTCCTCTCTCTCTCTCTCCCGGCTTTTCTAGGGAGTTTTTCCAAACCACCGTGCTTCTATACCTGCATTGCTTGCTGTTTGGGGTTTTAGGCTGGGTTTCTGTACAGCACTTTGTGACATCAGCTGATTGATTGATTGATTGATGAAGTGCTTTGAAAGGCTGGTAATGGCTCACATCAACACTATTATCCCAGAAACCCTAGACCCACTCCACTTTACATACCTCCATAACAGATCCACAGATGATGCAATCTCTATTGCACTCCACACTGCCCTTTCCCACCTGGACAAAAGGAACACCCAGAGGTGAGGACTCGAGTCACATGACTTGGACTCGAGTCAGACTCGAGTCACAAATATGATGACTTGCAACTCGACTTTAATTAACACCAATGACTGGTCACTTAACTTGGACTTGAGCATTTTTACTAGAACTGACTTGATACCCTCCCCAAGCCCAAATATAAAAAATGATGCTATTGAAAAAAAGTGTGCAGCCCATCAACTCTTCATTTAACTGATTACAGTTTGAATCGGACAGCAGCCAATCAAAATGTGCCAGCTGGCCAAAAGTTGCTCATGGCAGTGCAGAGGAACGCCGGCTGCTGCTCTATTTTACTGCTGCTCTTTAATTACCTGTTACTTTCATTTCTTATTCTTATTCATTAAAAAAAACTGCATTGTTGGTTATGGACTAGTAAGTAGGCATTTCACTGTAATACATGTTGTATTCAGCGCATGTGACTAATAAAAAGTTGATTTCGGCAGATGACGTGTGACGTCCATAGGCATTTTTCCCATAACTTTTTTCGCGCCAATAGGCATGCACATTTATTTGAGTGCAATGAAAATGAATGGGACATATTGAGTATGTTTACATTCACAGTAATAATTTGATATTAAACTGATTATGTCAGTAGGCACATTATGCAGTAGTAATGTAAACACCTTACTCTGCTTATCCTAAATCGGCGTAAGGTCAAAATCAAAGGAAGCATATGCAGAATAAAACACCTTGTTTTCAGGGCAATCTTTTGAATTACTAGGACGTGTAAACACCTTCAATCGGTGTTCCAGCTGTGTATTTGATCTGCGCATGTGCTAGCACGTTAGGTTACAGATGTAACCTTGGTTGCCAAACGGGTTGCCAAACGACCTACAGGGAACTGCTTCCCCTTCACGAGATTTGATTGAGATGCTTAATATCAAAGATGTTTACAGTCACACCCCTACTTTACCCACATAACTTCACTTATAAAAGGCATGACATACTGTCTATTACTTCACTCGAACCCCATGGAGGTGGAGGAACGACATGAAAGCTTGGCGACCTGTTACTATACTCAGAGAACCAAGGTTACATACATAAAAATGTGATTCACATTTATTTTAAATCAATAAAAGTAAAAAACAACAAAAACAGTCCATTTATATTTTCCAATGGTTCTATACATTTGGGTGAGTTTCTTTTCACGCCTCAGTAGCCTTGTTTCACTGCCCAAAATAAAATTAAACCATCTAGTGTTCAGCTAAATAACAACACAATGTCATTACAGGTAGCTTAGTCAAATAATTACCATCCAATCACATTCTGTTACTCTCTCGTGGGAATTCCACTAACGGATAATATGTAGCCAAACGTAGCTTGCTAAAAAATTTATAAATGGTTGCGTCCATAGAGACACATATCAGCTCCACTGGTAGTACTGCTACTACCAGCAGGACTACACCTGCAACTGTCGACGATACAAGTTGTTCTGCTTCCACGAGCACATCCAATGCTAGCATCAGTAATTCAAAATATGTTGTTAGCCCAGCTAGCATGTGAATCTGATGCAGCCGAAGAGCTACTGCCCCCTTTTTTACCCAGGAAAGCACTGAACAACAGACAGGGATGTTGAACTATTGAAGAGGCGTAAATATGATGAGAACTACATTGATTTGGGGTTCACTTATATTGGGAGTAGTGCCTTTCCTCCGGGCGGCAGGTAGTCTAATGGTTTGAGCATTGGGCCAGTAACCAAAAGGTTGCTGGATCAAATCCCTGTGCTGACAAGGTACAAATCTGATGTTCTGCCCCTGAACAAGGCAGTTAACACACTGTTCCCTGGTAAGCCGTGATTGTAAGTAAGAATTTGTTCTTAACTGACTCACCTAGTTAAATAACTTTATGGGTGGTACTGGAAACCAGGACAACATGAGAGGATATAAGTACTGAGAGGATATAAGTACTGAACAGCACTGAACTGAACAGCTTTGTGACATCAAATGGACTTTGGTGGTCAAGATGTGTTGGTATCTGTACTGATTGCGGAAAAGCCATGACAGGGAGACATAGTGGAGTGGTAACACGCGTGCAAGCAGCTACTCCTTTCTCCCTACGCCACTTGGGTACACTGAAGCATCCACCGAGAGGCTCTTGCTGCCAAGGGAATGCCTGACAGCTTGTAAGATGTTTTGGACTCTACAGTGAAAATGGTTAACTTTGTTAAAGTAAGGCCCCTGAACTGTCGTGTATTTTTGGCACTATGCAATGATATGGGCAGCGACCATGTAACGCTTTTACAACATACAGAAGTGTCCTGGTTATCAAGGGGCAAAGTATTGACACAATATTTTCTGGTCGACCATGGGACATGATGGGACATGATGATGCTAGAGCTGTGGTACATAGCATCATCAGAGCGCTCATAGTCTGTGTCATAAGAGTGGGAAGCTGACAAACCCTCTACAACCACTGTGATTATTATAATTATTTGACCCCCCCCCCCCGTTTTGAACATCTTGGCCAGGGGACTGACCACCCCTCAGAGCCTGGTTCCTCTCTAGGTTTCTTCCTAGGTTCCTGCCTTTCTAGGGAGTTTTTCCTAGCCACTGTGCTTCTACATCTGTTTGGGGTTTTAGGCTGGGTTTCTGTATAGCACATTGTGCCATCGGCTAATGTAAAAAGGGCTTTATAAATAAATTTGATTGATTGATTGATTGGACAGTACGCCAGTGTCATCCGATTCAACAACCACGCTCCGTTCAGAGGTAGGGTTTGGATTTGGTACCACCGGGGGAAGCCTGGTCAGGATGTGCTTGAGGGCAGATTCAATGGTTGCCATACAACTGTCCAGTGACTTAATCTCCTTGTGTATCTCCGTGCATCGAGATTTGTGCCCAGGCGAGGATGAGCGATGACGTTTATTGGGCAGTGGATCACGAGGGGAGTGAGACCCATTATTATACCTGGAGAGTTGGAATGATCATTGATCTGTGTGGCAGACTCATCTGATGAAAATCCAGAGGCTCCGCCCCCAAAGCACGCTAGTCGAGATTTCAAAGCTCTTGGTTTGAATTTCTAACAGTAAGTACAAGAGCTGCTACCCTGCGCAGCATGTTCAGATCCCAAGCAAAGAACGCAAAGTGTGTGCTCTCATTTGAAGCTGGGAGTTGTTTTTCACACTGTTGACATGGGTGGAATGACATCATGTTTACAGCACTGAATCAGTGTTCAAAGAACGGATTTTAACATAAGAGAAGTGTGTTCCAAGAAAAAGGAAACAAAAACCAGCTTTTTGTTTCAGTGTGTCTCAGTGTATGCTTCGATTACCTCGGCATCGGTCTAGGATGCATACCGTTGGCTCCAACCCATCGTGTTTCGGGTTCGAGACTCCAACCTAAATATATATTAAGGTCCGGCTCGAAACTCCCGCCTATATGAAGCTATCTGGGTTAGTGTTAGGGTTGAGCTCCCAAGTGGCATAGCGGTCTAAGGCACTGCATCTCAGTGCAAGAGGCGTCACTACAGACACCCTGGTTTGATTCCAGGCTGTATCACAACTGTCCGTGATTGGGAGTCCCATAGGGTGGCGCACAATTGGCCCAGCATCGTCCGGGTTTGGCCTGTGTAGGCTGTCATTGTAAATAAGAATTTGTTCTTAACTGACTTGCCTAGTTAAATAAGGGTTAAATAAAAAATATTTTAAAAAACAAATCTGAATGGCAGAGTCAAGCACGGACTGTCAGTCTCGGCGTTGGTGGACTTGGTCAAGCGAGGACTGGTAGCCTACAACACCGCTGAGCTCCGTGATCACAGCAAAACTCCAAGTGAGGGAGTGGTAATGTTGGATCAATGGGTCAACAAGCACCAACAGCCTCCTGAATGGTGCAGTGGTCTAAGCTGTGCAACTAGAGATTCTGGGTTCGGGTCCAGGCTCTATCGCAGCCGGGCCGCGACCGGGAGACCCATGGGGCGGCGCACAATTGGCCCAGCGTCATCCGGGTTAGGGGAGGGTTTGGCCGGCAGGGATGTCGTTGTCCCATCGCGCACTAACAACTCCTGTAGCAGGCCGAGCGCAGTGCAAGCTGACTTCAGTCGCCAGGTGTACAGTGTTTCCTCCGACACATTGGTGCGGCTGGTTCCGGGTTAAGTAAGCATTGTGTCAAGAAGCAGTGTGGCTTGGTTGGGTTGTGTTTCGGAGGACGCACGTCTCTCGACCTTTGCCTCTCCCGAGTCAATACCGGAGTTGCAGCGATGAGACATGACTGTAACTACCAATTGGATACCCCTTTTTTGGGGAGAAAAAGGGGTAAAAATTTAATAAAAAATTAAAACAAGCACCAACAACAGCTATGCATGGCTAATTTAGCTAGCTAGCTACAAGTTAACTTCTTAGGTAACGGGATAGACCCGAAGCTAACACATAAGTATAGAAAAGCCCTACAAAAAGTAATAAAAGTTAGCTAGTATGGGCAGGCACAATAATGAGAGCGAGAGAGAGGTAGTAGATTAGATAATATAACTACTCGTGGCACCTCCTCAAGTCATAGAAGAATCGTAAGAAAGTAATCCAAAGGGGATTAATAGCAATCTTGCATTGTAAAACACATAAATGTGATCGTGAAGAAAAGACAGTATGTCACACCTCATCACCTTTTATAGTGACATGTCACATGGGTACAGTAAGGGTGTGGCGTGACTGTAAACATCTTTGATATTATTCATCTTAATCACATTGCGTGAAGGGGAACCAATTCCCATAGTTCGTTTGGCATCCCGTTGTGTCAATCAATTGAGACGATCAGACAACACTTGTATCCTAAATGCAACTTGTCAATACTCCAAAACCCTTTTGCAAGCCTTATGTGTCCCCATGATCTGTTTTGTAATATGAGTCCCTATGAAACACAGACAGACACACACTCTGGAAATAGATAGTGATAAAGTTGTGAAAAAAACGCGACACCAAGCCACTAGCCAGTGACTTAATAAGCTGATTGTGGCCTGGCTGCTCATTGTGCCTGCTAGCTACTACTTGATAGCTTAATTGACAAACACAGAGTTGGAATTAGCTAGCTAGCAAATGATTTTGTCTACTGATAAACAGTGTGTAGCTTGCGCTTTATTTACGATAGTTTAACAGCTTGCAGATGATGAAGTTGTCGACATGTTATTGTTCTCAGAAATCAGTACTGAGCGCGAAGCCAGACTTTCCTAACTCGATAGACTGTTTGCAGTGCACTGACTAGTTTTCATGCACATTTTATTTAGTTATTTTTGGTTGTACTTTTTACCCCTTTTTCTGGATATCCAATTGGTAGTTACAGTTTTGTCTCATCGCTGCAACTCCCGTACGGACTCAGAGAGGCAAAGGTCGAGAGCCATGCGTTCTTCAAAAGACGACCCTGCCAAGACTCACTGCTTCTTGACACACTGCCCGCTTAACCCGGTAGCAAGCCACACCAATGTGTCGGAGGAAACACCGCATGCGCCCGGCCGCCACAGGAGACTCTCGAGTGCGATGGGACAAGGACATCCCGGCCGGCCAAACCCTCCCCTAACCCAGACGACGCTGGGCCAATTGTGTGCCGCCTCATGGGTCTCACAGTCGTGGCCGGCTGCAACACAGCCTGGGATCGTACTCGGGTCTGTAGTAATGCCTTTGACTGCTGTGCCACTCGGGAGGCCTCATTCTAATTTCACTTGAGAAATACTGCACCAAATAGCTTAGCTATGTACAACTGCATGACTAAGACTTCCTTTGCAAAAACGTCTAAATTAATTAAAGATTTCTTAATTTATCTTAGATTAATTGTGACTATTTTAAGGAAGTGACTATTTTGAGGAAGTGACCATATTGTTGCTACGGTGCCAAGGTACGATATGTGAACATAACACACCCATATCAAACCACACTTCCCAAGACAACTCTCGTTTTTTGGCATCAGTCATGGCCACTAGCATTTCTTAATGAGCAATCTTCAAAACAAGGACAAATCAGGAAGTATATTGCAGAAAAGTTCTCCTGCAACAGGGTGATCAAATGAAAATCCTATAAATGTACAGTAAACATTAAAATATAATTTGTTGGCTAAAGAGCTCAGGTCTTTCCCTTGACAGCCATTCTGTGAATTGTCTCTCTCTGTCTGTGCTATGCTAAACTAATCCCTAGCAGTCTCCTGCCTACTCTATCATTAGCATTGCCACCTTTGGCTGTGTAAATAATGCAGGCCAGACATTGGCTGATTACTGCATTATTCAGTGGAGAGCGGATCACACAGTACAAGGCATGAGTCCTGCTAGATCTAGCCTAAGACTAGGCCGGCCACCTGACCACACACACATAGCCAGGTGGAACACCACCCATCCACGCAACGGAGGATGACTGGTTTAGTCTGACTCAGGCTGCAAGGCCGAATGACAGTGATTAATAATGTCTTGTCATGAGGCAGAGCTGTTTGGTATGAAGTTGCAATTCTGTGGTGATGCAGGAAAAATTGTCTACTGGTTAATAAGCCAACTTGGATGTAAAGGCCTATCTACCTATAGTCGGGCTACATATTTCTGTTTTCTAGTTGTTGCCCGTGCATTGTCAGTTGATGTACGGCATAGTGTGTAGGCTATACCTGTGAAACCAAGTAAGGGAGCTCTTTAGCTAATCAATAACAAAACTAGCAGACACTGCAGCCCGTGAAGACTTGAAGACAAGCGTTCCTGCCATAAGGATCAGTGAAGAGAAGTTTGGGAGGGGTAGTGTGCAAGGGCAAGTGAACAAGAGCATTGTGTATTATAACTATCGGCCTCTGTGTGTGTCAGCCTGTCTTGAATTATGACCACCTCTCTCTCCAATCACTATGGGCTGCGCATGTGAGATGACTAGGGGTCACCAATGGGGTCATCTCCATGGAAACATCAATTTATGTTACCACTCTGCCCACATGCTGGGCAGGAACATAGAAATGTAATGCATTGGTTGAAGATTTGCCTAACATGTAAAGTGACATTCTAATGAATGTCAAACAAATTGTCCATAGACATCTAATACAAATGATGCAGTTTACAGTGACATGTGTTCTACACTTGATATTGCCTCTGTGTGTGTGTGTGTGTGTGTGTGTGTGTGTGTGTGTGTGTGTGTGTGTGTGTGTGTGTGTTTCTGTGAGTTCTGAATAAACAAATGTCTATCCTAATCAAGTTGGAGAGTAGGCCTAAAGACCCGAAATATCAATATATGCAGAAAAGGGTGGGGATGGGAGTGCTCTTACATTCCAGGTGCTTTTTCTTGGGCGCCATCACCTCATGAGTGGTGGCTTTGCAGACGGCGCGAGATACCTCTGATCCCGTCAACTGGTACTGCGCAGCGGCAATACGATCCGTGAGCGTCTGTCCCGACATTTTCTCCCCGTGTAGTCGACCACCTCAAGAATTTATTTCACTAATGAGAAAAAAAGAATATGAAAAGGCGGTCTTCCTACAGGAATACGGGTATCAACGATGCCAGTGCAGTGCGGTCCTCTCCAAATCCCTCACGGATAGGCCTGTGACCTTCTGAATGGGTAACACATTTTCAAAATTAGCTCAAGTAAATAAATAAAGACATAATTTGAAATTAAATAATTAGGTCACGTTTATATGTGTGTTCTGACATGGTTAGACTTACGCAAGATTGCTCTCTTCCCTTGCCTTGTGTCCCGTTATAACGTCCAGTTCAACACCTTGGATAACGCCACTCTTACGTAACACTACGCTGGCAATAGAATATATTTCCTCGCACCACAGCAATAAAGCGATAGGCCTAACAAAGAATCAACCAGGAGATCGAAAACGTTGCGACCGCGCAGCGCTTCTTGTCCTCGGAATGAATGGATTTGGCCAAATGTCCAAACTTCATCAGAAATCCACAGAATATTCTCTTATCCGTTTTGCAGGAACATCGAATTGACGGTCAAGTGTTTCCACTCCCCACGCAAAACGGTAAACCGGAGGAGGTAAATGCACGGGTAGAATGTAGAGCTTTCAAAATAACCGTTTTGTAGTAATGACGCACAGTGTCCTTGTCGGCTCGTGGGTTAAAATATTACTACCGGATCTTTTTTTCTGATCAGGAATGTCTGATAGGCGCGTTGCCCTTCTCTCTTTGTCTACAGCAGTTGCGCCTCTTCCCCCTGTGGCAGTAGCCAACACTGACCGGCGCACCAATCCAAGGACGCGGAATAGGCTACTCTATGAAGATGGAGATGTTGGAAATAATTGTGTATTTAATTCACTCGTTCGTTTATTTATTTAGAGTGTCTATCTGTCTGCGGTTCTGTCCTCTCTTCCCTCAGTGCAGTCAGTGTTAGGTCAGGGTCAGGTGACGCTTTATTAGCCGACACACGCCCAAATCTACCACGCTCACGGTCGTGCGTTCTTAAAGGGGAGTATTCCTGTAGGCCTACAGTATATAACTCATATCGCTAATATGACAGTGTTCATTTTCAAGTGTGCACTGCTGCAAGGGTGCACAATATTAAAAGTCAGGTTCGAACACACTGCGCACAGGGATTAGTTAATTTTTTCCAATTGGCAGGTGCCCTCATGACGCTACTCTCTCAATTAAACTACTCTCTCATTATTACTGTAGCCGTGCCTGGTCGTTGAAATTTTGCCGCACACTGTAGCCTATAAAGCAATATAATTAGCATAATTGTATTGCCTCGACCCCTTATAAGTAAAGTAGCGTTGTCTGCCGTTTGTTGCAAAAGCTATACAGAGCAAGATAATATAATAGACAATAACTGCATTTTATTATACACATTTATTCTAGGCACTTTATTAAAGTCTCTATTATTAAAAATATACCGTATTTATTTGTCTTGGGGAAAAAAACATTGGAAAAACAAACCCATTAATAGTTCCACTAATTGTTCTTGTTTGAAATCGTCGTCTAAAACGGTGGCCACTGAATAAATGCATCAAAACAGAATGTGTAATCCGCCCAGTTCATGTGCTCAGATTATTGGGTTCGTTCCAAGTAGCAGCGCACCACAGTTGAAGGGCGTGGTCACGTGACGTACCCTGAACCGCAGCCACGTCGCCAGGAGAATCAGGAAGCTTTCCATTCACTCCACTTCCTTGGTAGCTTCTTCTTCAACAACTGCAAGTAAGTAAAAGAAAAACAATTGATCCGTTTAGTAAGTATTTCGAAATGAATAGTCTGTATTCTATTGATCGTTTAACAAGTAAATTACGCTGCACGTATGTCAGAGGAGCTCAATCATGTTTCTGCAGTAGCTAGCTGGTTGACATCAATGTTCAGCACAGACAACGTTACACCTTTGACCCGTAAAGTATGTCCTAGTAGGGCATAGGTTTATGGTGGATTAACGACGAATGCATGATGAACATGTTTACTCAGTCACCTCATTAAATTGACAAATCAAATATTGTAATAGTGTTTACAAAGGTGTATTGCTGTCGTCGTTATTATTGTAATGTGTTATTGTAATGTGTTCAGAATGAATATCAGATCATGATTCTTTGGGATTCCTAACATGTTTAGCCCCTTGACGACTATAAACTACATGTTATGAAGGAGAGGAGCTGAAGAGAGGAACCAACTTCAGACTATCAGGACATCCCCTTTGTTTCCCTGTTATGTGTTTCAGGAATGGCCCAGTTTGAGGAAGTATCCCAGAAGTCTGCTGTCCACCCTAAACCTGTAGGGTTGGTCCTACAGTATGGTACTGCTGGGTTCCGCACCAACTCTAAGCAGTTAGACCATGTCATGTTCCGAATGGGTTTACTGGCCACACTCCGCTCCAAGAAGACTAAGGCCACCATCGGAGTCATGGTCACTGCGTCACACAACCCTGAGGTGAACAAAACATGAAGTGCATTCAGTAGCCTATTAATCATTCACTGTGTTTGTGTGGCTTCAGAGTCTCTCTTTAACTGATAGTCTCTGGTGTTTTATTCTGGTGTGCTCTCAGGGCTGATTTTCAGATATTATTAGAGGAATGTTGTCTAGTATTGATTTGGTTTCAGGTAAACTATTGCTTTTCTGAATTACACAATATCCATGTTTCTCTCCCCCCCCCCCCCCCCCCCCCATTTACCTATTCCTCTCATCATACCCCTTCTTTCCGTCTCGCCACCTCTCCCTTCCTATCCACTATCTCACCCCCTCTCCAGGAGGATAACGGGGTGAAGCTGGTGGACCCCATGGGGGAGATGGTGACCCCTGCGTGGGAGGTCTATGCCACCCAGCTGGCCAACGCAGAGCAGGAGGAGCTACTCACCGCTCTGAAAGATGTCATAGAGAGAGAGGCCATCAGCATGGCCCAAGAGGCCAGCGTGTTCGTGGGCAAAGACACCAGGTACTGGGGTGTTCGCATTCTCTAGAAACTAAACTATAACCATGAATATCAATATAACGGGGTGAGTTCCTTTTGCATCACCCGGTGTCCTGGGTGGGTGGGTGGAGATTTAACTTTAGGACCAATGGAATGGTCTTAAATACGTAAACTCTTTCCACATGAGGCACCGGGTGATGCAAATTAATGCAACCGTTCTGATTGGTCCCAGAAACCAATGGGTTGGGCCAGAACACACGTGGGTAAAGCGGCATCTAAAAATGTGTCATTGGCTTTGATACTCTCATTGGTTAGATATGATCCAGTCACTGATGACTTTGCTTTGTACAACATTTTGACGTCACCACAAACAACTTCAAAGATGGAATTCTCAGACTGAACTATGTAGCGAACATACAGCAGAGGAAGAATTCAGTTTGAGTCGTCAGGCAACTCCGATATCTCCTTAGACATTTAATCTGATTGGTTGTGTTACTTCAGGCCCAGTAGTGACAGCCTATCACAGGCAGTACTGGATGGAGTCCATGCCCTGGGAGGCCACAGTAAAGGTGTGTTAACTCTTAGGTTTCCTTAGCTGTCTATTATGTCAATCCTTCTGTCATTCTTATTCGACTACACCTTGGTGTGTGATTGATTGTTGGTTATTTTTTTGTAAATCACTGATTGGTATCTTTCCCTGTCTATCAGACTATGGCTTGGTGACGACACCCCAGCTGCACTACATGGTATGCTGTCAGAACACCCAGGGTCGCTATGGTGAAGCCACTGTCAAAGGTTACTACCGGAAACTCTCCCAGGCTTTCATCCAGCTCACTAAGAACGTAAGACTACATCACCTCTGTCTGTTTGTAACACTATAATAACCTCCATTTAATAAGCATGACTATACATAAAACATTTGTATTCTATCATTTATAATCACATACACACATTTGTAAGCAGTTATAAGCATGTATATTATTTTATAAATCATGTATACACATTTTCAAGCAGTTAAATGATTGTTCATGAAAAATAATGTTACCCATTCCGCCCCCTCTCTCCAGGTGCCTAACCGTACAGATGATCAGAAGGCCCTGCTGGTGGATGGCGCTAATGGTATCGGGGCTCTGAAGGTGTGTGAGATGGAGACCTACCTGAAGAACGAGCTGCAGCTGTCCCTCTTCAACGACGGCTCCAGCGGTAAACTCAACCACCTGTGTGGAGCCGACTACGTCAAAGTACAGCAGAGAGCTCCCAAAGGTGCGACTGCAGTCCAGCAGACCTCTCCTGGTCTCTTTTCTCTCCATGTGTGCCTCTCAATAGACCACAAATAGCATCCTCGCCCAGTTTCCTTTATTTTATTTGCACGGCATCTGTATTGCTGTGAAGAGATGGGGTAAGTCAAGTGAAAGCTATATGGAGAATATCCCCTTGCAACTGTCATTTTACATTTCAGATCTGTATAGGGAAAGAATAAGAAACAAGGAGAGGAAGCTACTTAAGATTATTTACGTTAGTCATTTAGCAGATGGTCTTATCCAGAGCGACTTACATTAGCAAGTGCATACATGTTCATAGTTTTTTCTCAAACTGTCCCCCGTGGGTATTCAACCCACAACCCTGTATTTGCAAGCTCCATGCTCTACCAACTGAGCTACACGGGGACTGCTGTTATTGAGGTAGTGCTCACCTCTTGGTGTGTCCTAATGCACCGTGAGGTCGACACCGAACTTTGACTCATGAGTGTGTCTCAGACTACAGGTGACTGATAAACAGACCTGCTATATCTCATTATGAAAGCGCAGGACAGTCAGGATTGTTATATTATAGTTTCCATGTTTGGCAACCAGAGGGAAGACATCTCAATGAGTTACATGTAATAAATACTGTAGGCCACAGCCAGACTCCTAAAGTGGATGGCTCTAACCCTTCTTCTTCTCTCTTTTTTCCTCTCTCTCTCTCTCTCTCTAGGGGTGGAGATGACTGCTGGGGAGCGTTGCTGTTCCTATGATGGCGATGCTGATCGTATAGTTTATTACTACAGCGGCTCTGCAGGGAGATTCCATCTGCTAGATGGAGACAAGATTGCCACTCTCATCAGCACCTACCTCAAAGAACTGCTCACACAAGTATATGCACACACACTCACACACTTGCTATACTTACCTTGGATGCTTTAATCTCTGGTGGGCAGACTGCAGTAAACATAAGTGGTACCGTCGATCTGTCTCTATACTATGAGCACCGTTCGCTAACGAGCAGCAATAGTTCCGGGGCTTGGGTTTTTCATCACTGGTTATTTGGACAAATCACGATTTCGCAGGTGTTAGCATCTTTTGAAATTTGGGGGGGAGGTGACATTCGGCCCATAGCTTGCGAAGACAGAGGGTGGAGCTACTTGTTCCGGTTCTGCTCCTCGTTTAGCATTTCTTCATTGCTTCTGTATGGACTCAGAACTTAATCGAGCAGCTGACCAATTACGCAAGACTTTAGTTCTGGGTTAACCAAGATGAATGATGCTTAAACACGCCCCTACATAACACACATGGACTCGGTACCATCCTCATTCAGAAGTGTGCACACTAACCTGTGTTCCCCCTGTGTGTGTTTGGGTTTGTGCAGGCTGGTCTTGACCTGCAGATAGCCGTGGTGCAGACAGCGTACGCTAACGGCAGCTCTACACAATACCTGGAAGATACCATGAAGGTGTGGACACACACTCCTCAGTCTTTCCAACACACACATGCGATCAGTGCTGACCTCTCCTCCCTCTTCCCAGGTAATAGTGAGGTGTACCAAGACAGGAGTGAAACACCTTCACCATGCAGCCCAGGAGTTTGACATTGGTGTTTACTTTGAGGCTAACGGCCACGGGACTGTGAGTAAGCCACATACAAATACACACTCGCACTGAAAGCACGCAATCAATGGCCGCCCGTCTGACTATGGTTATGTTGTGGTCCTGTCTCAGGTTCTGTTCAGTAAAGCAGCAGAGGAGAAGATTCAGAAGCTAGCCCAGGACTCCAACACCAACGACGAGAGGAGGAGAGCTGCACTTCTACTGCAGAACACGGTCAACCTCATCAACCAGGTATGGCCACACATTGTCAGGTCAACACAGGGTGTTTCTAAATATGCATACTACAGTACCGCGGTCCGAGCACGGAAATTGGAGCATGCATCAGTCGGAGTCCAAATAAAAGCACGGAGGGCACTTCTTAGATGCGTAATCCGCTTGTGCACATTTCTAAGCATTATTATTTAACTAGGCAAGTCCGTTAAGAAATATAACACAACCGCTGGTGGACATTATTTGGGCTGATGCAAGAGAAAATAAACTCTGACTTCAGAATGAAATATTGCCTATTCACATCTCATATGTTGCCTGACTACAGTATTTTATCTTGATATGTTAAAGGTCCAATGCAGCTGTTTTTATCTCAATATCAAATCATTTCTGGGTAACAATGACGTGCCTTACTGTGATTGTTTCTTTTTGAAAATTTTCATTGAAAACAAACAGTTTCTTAGCTAAGCAAATTCTCAAGATTTCTTTTTTCCTAGGACTGTCTGGGAGTGGTCTGATTGGGGAGGGAAAAACTGACAGCTAGCTGTTATAGACGGCTTAGCTGAGAACGTCACAAAAAATGATGTGCATGCTTCAGTGGGGCGGCAGGTAGCCTAGTGGTTAGTGCGTTGGGCCAGTAACTGAAAGGTTGCTAGATTGAATCCCCGAGCTGGCAAGGTAAAAATCTGTTGTTCTGCCCCTGAACAAGGCAGTTAACCCACTGTTCCTAGACCAGTTAACCCACTGTTCCTAGACCAGTTAACCCACTGTTCCTAGACCGTCAGTGTAAATAAGAATTTGTTCTTGACTGACTTGCCGAGTTAAATAAAGGTTAAATACATTTTTTTTAAATGGGACAAAAGTCCATGTGTTGTTGTGATTCTGGATGACCAGATAGCTAGCAACAATGACAAGAAACTGCCATGCGGGAACGTAAGTGTTTTCTTGTTCTTGATACCTTGATTTGTTTTGAGGTGTTTTGACTGACGTCACCTCTATGCTAATATTTAAAAAATTCACTTGCTAGCTAACCAACAACTGTAACAATGTATTTCATAGACAACAAGTGCTCATGTGCAATTTATTCAATAAACATTGGAGGCAAAATATAGTTTACATGTTGTCAACAATCTAAGCCAACCCTGTTGTTTTTGCCCCATATTTGCGCACTTGTTGCTAAACAACCAACCCATCTATTGGCAGAGAGGTTTGGAATTGCCTTTATTATTGGTCCATTAACACATTTTCTGGTGATGTCACCAGGCAGGCCAAAACTCCATCCCACCAAAACAGGCTGAAATTTCAGTTCTTAAGGCTCACACACATCGTACTGAATGTGGCTCTAGCGTTTGTCTGCCGATCGTTCAGCACACAGCGTTTTAGGGACCACCCGCTGTAGACGTCTGACTGTTGACATTTTTTCACGTGAATAAACTTTCTGGTTAGCTAGATTATTACTATTGACATATAGCTAGCTGATAGTTATAAAGTAAAACGTTTGCTTTGTGTATATCTTGTTTCATCTATTGGTGCCATTGTCCTGGCTGGAAGAAGGTTCAGTGAATGGGGAGGGGCGGTGTGAGGTAATACAGTAGGGGAAGTGTGAGTGCTTCTCAAATGTAATGTTTTATGTATTCTCCACACTCCCGTCCTCACAAGAACATACTCAAGAGAATGTCCTCTGAGAATGCACTCGGCACATGAGTGTGCAGCACTGTAATATGCATATTGCAAAACACCCACAGTCAACCATTTGAGCAATTCAGGGACTACACACAGTCATTGCAATGAAGGGTCAAATTCTGTGTGCATTACTTACTTTTTTTCTCTCTCCCTCTCTCTGTAAGACTGTAGGAGATGCTATCTCTGACATGCTGCTGATTGAGGCTGTGTTAGCCATCAGAGGGATGACAGTACAACAATGGGATGCCATCTACACAGACCTGCCCAACAGACAGCTCAAAGTCAAGGTGTGCGTGTGTGCACTCAGGGAGTTGCATCGTATGTTTCTATAAATGACTGTATATTAAAAGGAAACTAGTACATACGTTTTAACACAGTTCATCCCAGTGCCTCACAGTTGCAGTGTTGTTGTGCGGCCTATAGGTGGCAGACCGGCGGGTGATTGACACTACAGATGCAGAGAGGAGAACAGTGAGTCCAGCAGGTCTGCAGGAGGCCATAGACAGCCGGGTGAACAAGTACAGACGGGCACGCTCCTTTGTCCGTCCCTCTGGCACAGAGGATGTGGTCCGAGTGTACGCTGAGGCAGACACACAGGTGGGACTGAGGCTGAGACATGGAGTGATAGTGAGCCACTCAATTCACCTTCCATGTTCACTCACTATGCCTTTAACTTTCTTTGCACTTTCTTTTTCTGTCTCTCACTGTCTGATGGTAATGTGTTTCTGTGTGTTTCAGGAGAGTGCCGATGCCCTGGCACATGAAGTTAGCCTGGCAGTGTACCGCCTCGCTGGAGGAGTAGGAGAGGAGCCTAAATCGTTATAAAACACACACACTATGCAATTTAAGTCTAATGAAAAATCCATTAATCTCCTGAAGATGGACCACACTTCCTGAATCCAGTCCCATTTTGTGGCCTTTTTATCAGGTGCCAAATCATTTTATACGGTATAATGCATTTAATACTGTATTATTGCTACTTTTCTATGAGTCTGGAAAATGTGATTGATTTCAGTAAATGTGAAGAGAGCATATGCTAAATAAGGTTAAATAAAATGTAATCCCCCTTCTTACCCAACCTTAATCCAGTCAATGTATTTGTTTTGTACTATTCCCATGTAATTATAAGTGTTTACATTACCGGTTATTATTGTCGATCAATTTAGCATTTCTGTTCATATCTGAGTAACTGCACTGCTATGAACAGATCTCAACTGGAAAGACTGTGCTGCTATGTAATTGTTCAACACCAAGAGTAAAGATATGAAAGTGAAACTGACATCAAACTTGTTCTGCATTTCTTTTTAGTTCGTATCCTCTCAAAAACCCTCCAGTTACATGGAATAAATGGCATGCATTAGTACATAGACTTAATTGCCTTATTACTTAACAGAATAACCCAAATACAGGTATACTCTCTGAAATGACCACATCAAGAGAAAATATGGTAATAGATTATTATTATTTTTTGCTTATATAGAGAGATGATTCTAAGACACAGGGAAGTTAAAGGCTAACAGAAAGGCAGTGTGAGGCTCAGAGAGTTTAGTGCAGCCAGAGACACACAGAAGAGGACCATAGGCGTCCTGATCCTGAAGACCATTATCCGAGGGGGTTGGTGTAGAATATATTTGTGGGTGGAAGAGCTAGGGCTTAGGTCTAAAGGGTATTGGTCTAACTTTCTAATCCTTGTCTGTGTCGTCAGCAGCTCCGGAGATGGTGCATTCCTGTTTGTCACTCTCATACATGTCTTCTGTCTTAACTGTTCTGAGATAAAAGGCCAGGACAAAAGTGTTTTGAAAATGATACTGGGTGACACAAATATACTTATGTATACAAAAATGTACACAATTAGCATATTTTCAGATGACAAAGATCATAGGTTATGACCCAGGCTTGCTCTACCTGATGAGAAGAGTCTTCCGCTCAGTCATCTCCACTGACTGTTCCTCATAGCTCTGTTGATTTACACCTCCACTGCCCCGACAGGGGCCTCTTTGGTGTTTCCATAATGTCCATTACTGGGGACTCTGCCCAGCACCATACCCATTACCAGAGGCACTAACGGAGGCAGAGGCGGAGCAAGCACTCATGCTAGCACTGATGGCCATGCCCCCTCTTCCTCCACCCAGAGACATGCTCTGTGCCATGGTATTGAGACTGGTGTCCTGCCCTCGATCAGCGCCCTGACAAATACACAACCACAGAGAAGCAATGACAAAACACACGTACACTTACTAACATATCAAAAGAACAACCATATCAAAAGACATGCATTGCTGCCTTTCCTTGTCTTCTCTTTTTAATCTCCTCCACAGATCTGACAAACCCAGGATAGGTGAAAGCAATATGGATGATTCCTACTGTGAATTTGCTTTCACCTGTCCACTTCTGTCTATTCAAGAAGGAGATAAGACGCGAGAAGAGCAGAAGCCTGTTTAGACTATTGGGGAAGGTGTGATGTCACCTGTAGGTGGTGATATCATTCTCCAGGGCCATCTTGATGTTGAGCAGCTCCTGGTACTCCCTCAGCAGCAGAGCTATCTTCTCCTTCATCACCTTCATCTCCAGCTTCAGCCCCTCAATACGCGCCTGTGGAAAACACACACAAGCTTTTAGGTCATAGGGATCCATCTCTAAGCGGCTGTTAGAGTCCATTTAAAAAAACTCACTTGTTGCCCACTTTTAAAAGAGCCCTGACCTGCCGTGCTTCTTTCTACAGTAAAGATGTGTTGTGGGAGTTGCACTACTCACCAGATGTGTCTCTTCTGTCATGCGTCTCCCCACAGCATCACAAGTTGGCGAGGGGCTTGAGATCTGCACCTGGTAGGAAGAGGAGGCGGCGAGGGGGCCCTCGAAGTGGCGGCAGTAAGAAGACATCCTTTCTGGGCTGCGACTCATGATGATTGCCTTTAAGTGTCTTCACTTTAACTCACCGCTGGAAACTAATCACAGACTTCGTTAGTAGATCAAAATAAAGGGTTGAATGAGTATACATTATTTATACAATGTGTTTTATTACACTGGGTTTAAAGAATGTTTACAGACAATAATAATCTAGACTAGCCTACTCTCCTAAATTAGTGGACCATTAGTGGATGGGGTGAATGAACTGCAAAATTAGCCCGCCTCACTTTCACCCCCCTCTTCACCTTCTTCGCTAATGGGACAACATTTTTGACGTCACTTGTAAGGTCATACGGGTTCTGAGGTGGTAAATTGCCTACCTGGTTAAATAAAGGTAAAATAAATAAATAAAAAGTTCACTGCTGTGAAAGTTGTTTTCCATAATTTGACAGACACAATGTTGCGTCCTCTAACTATCTCTGTGTTAGGCTCATAGAAATATAATATATTTCCATTGTTAGGCTACTTCGGTACAGTAGCAATATTATCTTTACTAGTTAATTTCATTGACGACAGAAGATGTGCCTTTCCCCACCATTTACTACCCCGGAACCTCTTCGCGGAACACAGGCATAGCACGCCCAGTCACCGTCAGAACAGCATTGAGTGATGCCACTGCAAATTGATAAACTGACAATTTTCTATTGGTTGTCACTAGTTACCACAGCCACAAAGTCAAAAGGCCCGCCTATTCGACCAATCAGATGAGGGAGTGTGATGACGCGTATGCCAGTGCAGAAGGCCCACCTATCCGACCAATCAAATGAGGAAGTGTGAAGACCCTTATTCCGGTTTGCGGGAAAATACTCATTTTCGAAATGGCATGTCTTGAGTTTAAATTTGAGGACCCAAATAGAGAGATCGACGGAGGAAGTGCAATGACGAAGAAGCGTAAGAATGGCGCTGTTAAAATCAGAGATTAGTGTCCTGAGTATACACCTTCGTTGAGATGTAAATGTTTTATTTAGACAAGTCAGTTGAGAACAAATTCTTATTTACAATGACGGCCTACCAAAAGGCCTCCTGCGGGAACGGGGCTGGGATTTAAAAACAAATAGGACAAAACACACATCACGACAAGAGACAACAACATAGCATTGGCGGCAACACAACATGACAACAACATGGTAGCAGCACAAAACATGGTATAAACCTTTTTGGGCAATTATGTGTACATGCCTACGTCTTCTCATTACAAACCAAGTAATATTATTTGCAGGTCTTAATTCTATGTTGAGAACCTTTATGATCTTGAAATGGAGTCAGACTGCAGTTGTGGGGCTCAATCTGTGGTGTGCTTTTGCAGGGTGCTGTTAAGAGTGGAGATCAGAGGGATAGCGTTGAGTGTAGAGGTGGATCAAATGAAAGGGAATATTTCTAGTGTTTCTGACGCCCACCGTTTGGTGAGACGGACCCGGTGGCAATGGCGATTGAGCTTTGACACCGAGTTTATTCCTGATAAGGTTACATTTACTATTCTGTGAGGGCCTATGCTCTGAACCCGCTTTGGTGCTTTAGGTCCTGAGGATTTGGACATGTTGCAGCAGAGTAGAAGGGAGATCCCACGAAGTGAGAAATGTGCTCATGCAAGGCATAGTCCGAGGGAGTGTACAGTTTGGATAGAGAAAGCACTGTGCGGGTGCCCATGCAACTGGGAATCTGAAGTGCACTGGGAGAGAGCGAGACTGGCTGAGATTGCCAGAGTTCAAGCGGGGCAGAAAGTGTCCTATGCTGATGCAGTGAAGAGAGTTGTGTATAGAGTAAGTCGACTGGGAGCCACCCAGTGAGTAGGCCTGAAGAGAGAGCCAATAAGGTTAGATGTCTTGCATTTATAGCCATGGTGATCAACTGCATTGCACTGATGGGGCAAAAATCACAGAAGATAGATGTGGTAGTTGCAGCAGCAGATAAATATTTGGGTGTGAGAGATTTTAGTGCAGAAAATCTACAGGAAGTTTTGAGAGAAGGGGTTCCATCCTCCCAGGCCTACAACGTGTTGTTGGCTCGTTTAGGGCCCAAGTAGTGGGGTGTATAGGTGCAGGGTTAGTTGGTGGTGCAATTACATTTTTCCCATTCCCCTTTTCCTTTAATTTCTTTGTTTTGTCACAATGTGGAATGCAAAATGTGTTCGTTTCGATGCCATTTTAAAAACAATGCAGATATTGAAGTACACCTATTAGATGTAATAAATGTTTCACTAGTCACTTTAAACAATGCCACTTTATATAATGTTTACATACACTACTCATCTCATATGTATATACTGTACTCAAAACCATCTACTGCATCGTGCCTATGCCGTTCGGCCATCGCTCATCCATATATATTTTTATGTACGCATTCTTATTCATTCCTTTACACTTGTGTGTATAAGGTAGTTGTTGTGAAATTGTTAGTTTACTTGTTATATATTACTGCATGGTCGGAACTAGACGCACAAGCATTTCGCTACACTCGCATTAACATCTGCTAACCATGTGTATGTGACAAATACAATTTGATTTGATTTTGACAAGTAACTATGAGTAAGGGCAAACATGATACGCTTGCAAGCTGAGTTTGATGAAGACATCTGATTACCACTTGCATTTAGAACGGTTGGTTTTAGAGTAATACATAGCCAAATCATTGATGGATCACTAGATAAAAGAAATGGATCTCTCGTTTTCTCCTGCAAGCCGGTTCGCACTCGCGTCATCACACTCCCTCGTCTGATTGGTCATTTCCCATTAACCATAAACCGGCATTCGCGTCATCACACTCAGTCATCTGATTGGTAGAGTAGGCGGGCCTTCTGACTTTGTGGGTGTGGTACCTAGTGACACCCCCCATTTGGTCTTCGTTTGACAAATTTTTCAAGACAAATGAACAGAATTTAAACTTGCGTTTTCTACCTCAACTATTAAGCCATGGCGGGGAACTTCTGGCAGAGCTCGCATTAGTAAGTGTTCTGGCCAAACGTGATGTATAAGGAATGTGCATGGCAAATAAACTCCTTTGTTTTGAGCACTAAGTAGTTGGCAAGCTTGCTAGCTTAGCCCGCTTCACAGTAGCTAGCTAACGTTAGCTAGCTAACAGCTAGCTAACGTTGTGTTCGCCCACTCTCATGTTAGGTCAATATTAGCGTAGCGGATAAACATTTTCAATAGCTATCAATGCAATTCCAAGGGGTAATAAGCTAGTTATGAATGCTAAGATTTTTTTATTGAGCCAGCTAATTATTGTGCCTCTGTGACAGCCTAGCCACTGGTCGTCAAGGCATTTTGTGTTGATTCTTTCTGACGCACCGCTATCAGATTTCCAATCTGCAGCGTTTTGTTATGATACTGTGTGTATGTGATCGCTCGTTGTGTAATTCATTGTCTCCTTTCTGTCATTAGTTTGCAGTGGGTCCTGGACAAACAGGACCTGATGAAGGAGCGTCAGAAGGATATGAAGTTTATGAATGAGGAGGAGTACTGGAAACTGCAGATCTTCTTTGCCAATGGTATCTAAAGAAGGCTATCTTTAACTGTATTTCTTTTGATTCCACCTATTGTGATACATCAGTGTGGTGGGAACAGTTTTTTGTGATGGGAGAATTAGCCTACCGTTGGTACAATATCACATCACCCTGAGGTCTGGTCTCGTAGCACTCTGTTCAATAACCAGCAATGATCTTGTTTACATATCTTCTTTTATATTCTAAATGATCTATTGTCTTTTATGGTTGCTTTTTGATATGTTTGACTTATTCTGTTATAGTCATCCAGGCCCTGGGTGAACACCTGAAGCTCCGTCAGCAGGTCATCGCTACAGCAATCGTCTACTTCAAACGTTTCTATGCCAGGTGCTTATTCCGTTTTCATGGCAAGAACACTATGTTCTATTCATTATGGAATTCTAAATGTCATTAGGGGAGCATCGGGCTCCTGAGAAAAAAATAATAAATCTGGCTACTGAGTGGCGCAGCGGTCGAACATACTGCATCTCAGTGCTAGAGGCGTCACTACAGACACCCTGGTTCGAATCCAGGCTGTATCACAACCGGCCGTGATTGAGAGTCCCATAGGGCGGCACACAATTGGCCCAGCATCGTCCGGGTTGGGCCGGTGTAGGCCGTCATTGTAAATAAGAATTTGATCTTAACTGACCTGCCTAGTTAAATAAAAGTTCAATCAAAAAAATCGAACTTTTATAATAGCTCTTCCTAATATCTCCCTCTCTCTCTGTTTGCAGGTACTCCCTGAAGAGTATAGACCCGGTGCTCATGGCTCCTACATGCGTGTTCCTGGCTTCTAAAGTGGAGGTATATGGCCTGATTTCCCGTTCTTTCCGTTCCACATTTCATAGTCTGTGGGAGTAGGGATGGGGTTAACTGCTGTGTAACATAATCTGTGTGGGAGTAGGGTTAACTGCTCTGTAACATAACCCCAACGCTACTCCCACACAGATTAACTGCTCTATAACATAACCCCATCCCTACTCCCACACAGATTAACTGCTCTGTAACATAACTTCATCCCTACTCCCACACAGATTAACTGCTCTGTAACATAACCCCATCCCTACTCCCACACAGATTAACTGCTCTGTAACATAACCCCATCCCTACTCCCACACAGATTAACTGCTCTGTAACATAACCCCAACGCTACTCCCACACAGATTAACTGCTCTGTAACATAACCCCATCCCTACTCCCACACAGATTAACTGCTCTGTAACATAACCCCATCCCTACTCCCACACAGATTAACTGCTCTGTAACATAACCCCAACGCTACTCCCACACAGATTAACTGCTCTGTAACATAACCCCATCCCTACTCCCACACAGATTATGTTACAGAGCAGTTAAGTAGGATGGGGTTAACTGCTCTATGACAGCATCATCAAAGCCTCTGTCTCTTCCAGGAATTTGGTGTTGTTTCAAACACTCGTCTGATCTCTGCAGCTACGTCCGTGTGTAAGTCAGGAGACACGCTCAAGTGTTTCCATTTAGATATTAGCTTATTTTGAAAATGACAAATACACTAGTGCTGTGGTAGAAAGGCTACATTCGTTCTGATGGGTTGTGTTCATGTGATTCCAAATCTAACAAGTGTTTTTTGTTTTGTGCAGTAAAAACCAGATTTTCCTATGCCTTCCCAAAGGAGTTCCCTTATAGAATGAACCATGTAAGTCTTACCTAACCTTACTATTCACTTAGGATGTGCTATATAAACAGTTCTTAGGTGTAATAATGTACTATTTATTATACAGTTATTAGATAATTGTTGGAGCTAGATGTTACGATCATGTTGCATGGTGGTGGGACCAATCTCTTACGCAACATACACTCACTATATTGTGGAATATTTATCCACCACCATGAGTCCATTACGGTGTGTGTTGTAGTTAGGTATCAGTATGTTGATGCCACATTCCACTAGCAATCACATGCCTATGGTGAAACTCCCATCGCTGTGGGAGGTGATTTTGACTGGTTGGTGGCGTGTGTCCTGGCCGGGGCGCATTTCTCCCTGCGGTGCTAAGTGGAGAAGGTAAGGCAACACCGTTGGCAGCGCCAGTTATTTAGAGTTACCAGGACCCCGTTGGAGCTGTCCTAACACCTTGCCTGTCCAAAAGCTGTGTAGACTATTATTGATTTGGTGTGGAGCGAGCGAGATGATGGTGATTCACACTAGAGATTCAGTTAGCAGGATGCTGCTAGTACCAGATACTATTTCTCAAAACTATAGAGGCCAATAGAGAGAAGGAGGGTTCTAAATTGTGACTATGAAACTGATATATTTACTAAACTTCATCTGCTTTCCTCATGACAGATATTAGAATGTGAGTTCTACCTACTGGAGCTCATGGTGAGTATAGAATGCTTTGTCTCTCACAATACACTCCATGCTGGATCATATCATCCATTTGTTGGATGGATGGATTAACTGATCTTGTGTGTTCCAGGACTGCTGTTTGATAGTGTACCACCCCTACAGACCCTTGCTGCAGTATGTGCAGGACATGGGGCAGGAGGACATGCTACTGCCGTTGGCCTGGTATGAGTTATTCTTTGGGAGCATGTGTTGATTTGATATGAACTGTTGGAACATTCATGGTTTCCCCTTTCTTCGTTCTAAAGGAGAATAGTGAATGACACGTATAGGACAGACCTCTGTCTACTCTACCCTCCCTTCATGATCGCTCTAGGTAAGACTCCCTATCAGACCACTCACCTTTACTACTGCTAGATATTCAGCTCAATAAAATATAGTTGAGGTGTTACACTAAATGTCTTCCTCCTGCATCCACAGCCTGTCTGCATGTTGCCTGTGTGGTGCAGCAGAAGGACGCCAGGCAATGGTTCGCTGAGCTCTCTGTAGACATGGAGAAGGTAAGGCAACACCATACAAATGGCTTATTTCAGAGGGGAAAGCTGATTGTATGTATGTATATAGATCCAGTTGCCTTAGGGATAATAGAGTACTGTGCGGTGACGTTTATTCCCTGCTCAGATTCTGGAGATCATCCGAGTCATCCTAAAGCTTTATGACCAGTGGAAGAACTTTGACGAAAGGAAGGAGATGGCTGTTGTGATCCACAAGATGCCTAAACCCAAGCCTCCTCCCAACAGGTACTGAGATCTTTCCTAACCCCACCTCAATGTCCTAGTTATTGGCTGTTTACATGACACATCCACTTCCTGCCTAAACTAACTGTTCCCTGTTTGTTTGTGTACCAGTGAGAATGACCAGAGCTCTAATGGGAACCAGAACAACTCCTACAGCCAGTCATAGGCAACGAGATGGTATCCATGGACAGGGTGCAGGGGGAAACTTATGTCGCACAATACCGTGGTGTGACATCAGAGACAAATCATATGTATTTCAACTGATAGAATAGCAGAAAAAACAGGGTACCAAAAAAGCCCAAACCCTCTTTTCTGATATGGTTATCCCAACCAGAAGACCAAGTCTGCACACGCTCAGTCCGCCTTTGCTCATACGATAACTCATCAGAGAGATGGCCACAGGAATGCTGGCATCAGTCAATCGGTGCCAGCAGTCATGTGTTGCCACGTTACTCTGTCTCTCAACAGTTAACTTTATGGACCTAAACCAAACTGCAAGAAACAGGAGGATGTAGGCAGGGAGG
Source organism: Oncorhynchus kisutch (assembly GCF_002021735.2). NCBI lineage: Eukaryota > Metazoa > Chordata > Actinopteri > Salmoniformes > Salmonidae > Oncorhynchus > Oncorhynchus kisutch. Next base: position 22,515,871 of record NC_034194.2, on the reverse strand, counting down.
GGGGGGACTTTGAGTATTGATTATCCTGACATCCTTGAACTCTCTCAGGGATCAGTCATGTAATATGGAGCTCCGTGGGACCAGAGAACTTGACCATTAGTGAGTGTGTGCGCGTGCGTGATTGAGTGGCCCATTTTGATAGTTGCTTCATTCCTCAGGGATAATAGTAGTCCTTTATACTGGTATCTGTAAGATGATTGTACCCTGTACTGTTTTCGATGCGATCTGATAGGATGTAAGGCTGTTTGATTGTTACCCGATTGGATGTCCTGCTATCTGAGGTCTACATTGATTGGTTGCAGAGTTTAGCAGGTGAAGTCACGGGCGAGAATGTAATTTCCAGGGGTGCACACTAGATTCAGATGTCTTCATTTACTGTTATATCTCCTGCCCAGCCCATCTCCAACCTTTGCAAATAGCCTTACGCATATCTTTATTCCTTTTATTTTAATCTTTTGTGTTTCGCTTGATGAGCAAATTTGCATGGGTAGAAATCATGAACTGTATTAGCTAAGTCTGCTTCAAGTAAAAGTGCTCAAATGTGTTTACTATCATGATTAAAAAAATAAAAATAAAAAACATTGTCTAAGGACCACATTTATTTGTTTTTGGTGGGGAGGGAAGGTCGTATTTTAGCCTGGTTTTTTATTGCATATTGAATCAGTCCTACATTTGCCTGGTCCAGTGTTACTTATTGTCTGCACCTGCTGTCTATTACATCAAATTGAAGTGTCACAATACATTTGTGCATATTTACTTGTGGATATTGATATATTGTCTGTGCTGTAAATAATACAGTGGGAGTGATTAGTGTTTGGGGTTGAGTTTCTCTTGTGTTATGTCTGTGTCCAGAACCAGGTGATTGAATGTCTTACAAAATAAAGCTGCTTGTCAAGGGACTTCAGAGCACAACTGTGTCCTATTGCATGGAAGTGTAATGTTTTGGGGGGGTGTTCATTCTAATTAGTCCCCTCTCTTTGGGGGCATCCCAATAGTACATTCCTATATTTTGTTTCATATACCCGATGTGAAAAGAAAGTCAAGATGAAGTCAGACGTGGTGGTCATCCTCCATATTACTTTCACCTACTGGCTGTTTGCAAATCATTACAGATGGAGAGGAAAATAATTAGAGGAAGACAGTTTTGAGATGATTGAGAGTTTAGTTTGGGCTTGTTTGAAATGTTTAATGATCTGGAAGTTTATCACTGCACTGAACATCTTGCATAAAAAATGTCAGTCTGCCAAAGTCACAGGCTACACCACCATTCTGAGGAAATAGGTATGTGGCTGTAGTGCGACATCTAGTGGTAAGCAGATGTAATGCAGAGTAATTACATATAAATGCTTGCAAAGCAGACCTGTCCATTATACTGGGACTACTGAAGAAAAAAAAAAAGTAGCCTCGACAACTGCATTGACATTGGTAGGAAATGTAGTATTGTCCAACTTATTGCAAAAACAGTCATTGTTGTTGGAGCAACATGGTGTATTTATTTATGTTTTTGCCCTCCGCCTCTAGGAGCTGGTACACAAAGGTACAGCCTTCGTGACGTCACTCCTCATCCGCGGCAGAGAGAGAGAGCGGCGGCGATCCGCTGCGGAGGATGCCTACCCCGCTGCGGGGATAACCGCCAGGCGAGATGGCCGTTACTTTCTTCCTCGTCACATCCCGCACCGCGACGACCCCTCGGCACCCATGAAGCCCCCGTTGATGAAGCCAAAACCGGCCAAAGCAAGGCGGAAAGAGGCCACTGAGCGAGAGAATGTACTGGCGCGTCGGGTTCGCCTGGACGCGCTCGTGTGTGGTTGATCTTGGCCGGAACCAGAGCTTCTCCTTCGGCCTGGGCGGCTCCGATGAGCAGCTCTCGTTTTATGGGTACATCGTCGCCTACCCTCTGCAGGACTACGGCGGGATCATGTCGGCCCTTGGGTCGGACTCGTGGTGGCGGAAAACGCTTTATCTTGCCGGGGGCGCTCTGCTCGCCACCGCTGCCTATCTATTGCACGAGCTGCTCGCCATCAGGTAGGCCTACCAAAAAACAGAGCCATGTCAATAACACTGTAGATGCAGAACACGCTTGTCTACAGTCAATTACTCGTGGCATTGATATCAATATGAATGGTTGCCGTAGTGCCTGGGCATTATTTAGGAACATCACATGTCTATATTATTGTTGTATTTTCAATATATGATATTACTTAATCTGGGCGAGTTGAGCGCTGCATGAGCGGAATCGGTTGATAATAAGGATTCGTGAGTGGGTGGAATGTGATGTAACCGCCCTCTTGAATGAGATTCCATGTTCAGTCTCGTTATGGAAAAATAAACCAATGCGTTTTGCGGGCGTTATGGCTCTTCGTATTCTAGTGATGTGCCTATTAGACGCATGTTATTAGCGATTGTTCACAGATAATGTATATTGCTGCAAAGGTTGTCTTCCAGTTATTTACAATTTCTCAAGGGCATGGTATGATAGTGCATGTGTGATATTAGTTATCTGGCTTTACCCAAGGCAAAGATGTCTCCTCGTTGTCTGTCTCTTGCAGTAGAAAAACACTGCGGTTGTGATAAAATGACCTTTACTAACCTCACACGTGAGATAATTATTAAGAGAGAAGCCAGGCCCAAATAGACAAGAGCAAACAGAAATTGGCGATCTGTTATGAACTGCAGCTTCGCCGTATAATCCCTAGATTGTCGCTGTAATAACGTATAGACTTTGGTCGCTGCTGTCCTTACAAAACATATCGGGTTACCTGCAGCAACAATAGCCTAAGGCCTACTCAGCAATGACGTGGCGTTTGTTTTTGTTCAGCCTGTGCTCTTTCATACTTAAAAAAAAACTGTAATGAATATCCATTCTACATCGATCTCTAATTAGTTACTCTGTAATTTACTCTTCCTGTATGTCACTATACCGAAGCAATTTGCACTATAGATATGGGATCAAAACGCTTTTTTGTTGTTGGCATGTGGGCATTTCAACACCACAGCTAACTGGACAGCTCCTCGGAATTTCAGCAATGACGTTGCCCTCGCGTTTAAGCACCTTTATGAAGTTAACAACTTCCTCACATAGCGACTTAATTTCTGACCACGTTGGTTAGTACAAACGTGTAATATTATCTGCTACAGTGGCCATGATAATGTATTGCAATATTTCATCCGGTTGTGTCCTAATTGTTTTGACATTGTAGTGTCCCGTTGGCAATGGCGCCCTTGCCCGAAGCGAGCTTCAGCCTGGGTCTTGTGCAATGCTCTCTGTGCTAGATAGCTGTAAAACGTGACACACTATTTCACATGGGATTGATGCATAAGATCTAAGTATATATATATATATATTTTACAATTTGATCATTAGCCTGTAATCGCCTGCAGGTGAATGTGTCATGAGCGTGTGAACTACAGCCTACCAGGGGATGCAGATATCGAGAGATAGTAAAATAGTCTACAGTGTATTTGAATTGGGACTTAATTTCCACTTATCCAATATAAGGATGGACATACATGAGGATTGCCTTACCTGAGGATGGCCTTACTACATCAGAGTTGATGGTTTGTTTCCCACACACAATTCATGCATATAATTATGCCCTAACTGTAAGTTGCTTTGAATAAAATGTCTAAAGAGGAGTAATTAGAATGTGGAGCTCACACTGCCTTGTCCTGGCTGGTCCATAGGAAAGAACAGGAGCTGAACTCTAAAGATGCCATCATCCTTCACCAGTTCTCCAGGCCAAAGAGCGGAGTCCCTTCCCTCTCCCCCTTCTGCCTCAAGATAGAAACCTACCTACGCATGGTAGACCTGCCCTACCAGGTGTGTGTGTGTGTGTGAGAGAGAGAGATGTTTGGGTTGGTGCGTGTTTGAATTAGTGATTTTGATATAATTGTTGTGTAATTTTCTATTGAAGAGGAATTGACCATTGAAATTCCTTCTCTCTCTCTGTCTCTCTCTTGCTCTCGCTCTCGCTCTACTGCAGAACTACTTTGATGGGAAGCTTTCTCCCCAGGGGAAGATGCCATGGATAGAGTACAACCAGGAGCAGGTGTCTGGTACAGAGTTCATCATCGACTTCCTGGAGGAGAAGCTGGGCGTGCGCCTCAACAAGAACCTCAGTTCCCAGGAGAAGGCTGTGTCCCGGGCTGTCACGAAGATGGTGGAGGAACACTTCTACTGGTGAGACACTTCCAGACACTACCAAAGGACATCCACTAGATACTGGGAAAGGATATATGATACACTGGTGAATGTGATTGTGTCACAAACCATAACATCTAATCCGTCCCTTGAATGAAACACTGAAACCCTGGTGTTGCACGCAGCATGCTCCAACCAACTGTGCCTTCAGGAGCACACGTTATATCAGCAACTAGATTTGAGATACTGTGGTCTAGGGCTCCCCCGCTGGAGAATTTGGCAATTTTATTATCCCTCCCTCCAAGAGTCCGGAGCCCAAAAAAACAACGTGTTTAAAAAAAAAATCATTGTTGACTATAAAAGACTCAAGTGAAGACTCAGCTCCAAGTGATTTTAATTTTGGAAATCTGTTCCAGAAATCTCAAGCATGATGGAGAGATATACTGTATGTGATCGTATACAAATGAAAGCAAGGTTTGAAACGATAATGTTTTATTCAAATATTATATCTGTTTGGACTTCTTGTTGTCAATTTGTAGTCTACAAATGATTTGTAATTATGTTCTGGCCCCTTGGCCATCCGCTCAAGAAAAAATCGTCCCGCTGCTGAATCTAGTTGATGATCCCTGCTGTAGGCCAAATGAAAATCTCTGCTGGTCTGTATGTGATGACAGGACCATAGCGTACTGTCAGTGGGTGGACAACCTGGAGGAGACACAGAAGATGCTGGCGGTGAGCGGGCCGCTGAGTGACCTACTCAAGTGGATCCTGAGTCACCTGACCGGCGGCATCGTGAAGAGAGAGATGTACGGCCACGGGATTGGACGGTTCACTAAGGAGGAGGTCTACACTCTGATGGAGAAAGACATGCGGACGCTGGCCACCCTGCTCGGTATGTAGAGTGCACTGTAGATAATCATTAAGATCACACTTAGTCCTAAAGATCATCATCCCGTCTCATTTCACAAGCTACAATCTGCAGCCTTAGAAGCACGCTTCATTTCATATCTAGGCCTAAAGCCAGCTGTAGATTCCTTTGTTGTTTTATAGATTATTCGGGTATCAGAGGAGGCTGGTGAGAGGAGCTATAGGAGGACAGGCTCATTGTAAAGATGGAATGGTATCAAACATATGGAAACCACAGGTTTGACTCTGTTCAATGTATTCCACTCCAGCCATTACAATGAGCCCATCCTACTAAAGCTCCTCCCACCAGCCTCCTCTTTCGGGTATATAGTACTATGGCCAGTTTCAAGTGCTAGATGGAACAGCCTTGTACAACTTTGACCTCTTCTGGTGAAAGATGGATACTACACCATATGGACTAATTTCGGGTACACATTTTACCCCATCGCTCTTGTTTCCATACAGCATTCTTTTCGCTCACTGATTCTTGATGTGTTTCTCTGGGTAGGTGATAAGAAGTACCTGATGGGTCCTAAGCTGTCCATGGTGGATGCCACTGTGTTCAGCCATCTAGCCCCTGCTATGTGGACCCTGCCGGGCACACGGCCAGAGCAACTCATCAAAGGTGAGCTAACCACCAACCACATTGCCTGTCATGGTTAACATCACTCCCCAGAAAGAACATCCCAGGCAAAATGTTTTTTAAATGTGTTTTTATCTAGTTACAGCGATGAGGAAGAAACCTTGAGAGAAATCAGACTCTAGAAGAGACTGCATCTTTAATTATTAAAATAAATATTTTTGGCCCATTCTCATCTGATCTTGTTGACCTTTGCCTCTGTGTTAACCTTTGACCCACCCTGTCCAATCCAGGCGAGCTGATCAACCTGGCCATGTACTGTGAGAGGATCCGCCGGCGCTTCTGGCCCGAGTGGTTTGTTGATCTGGAGGACTTCTGTTACGATGACACCACAGAGGACGATGACTCCCTGTCCAAACTCCAAGACCTGGGGCTGTATTCCCGCACAGACACCTTCCAGGATGAGGCCAGTCCTCCTCACACACACACACACACACACACACAATCTCCCCAGACAGTGACCGCACAGGCCACTCACTCTACGACTCGGACATGGACACGGAGTGCTCCGAGATGGAGCAGCTCAAGTGTTGACCGCCATATGACTCACACACACAACACACACACTCCGCCCCCATACAGTGCCCTCTACCTGTTGAGGAGGGAATAACTACTGGGGAGCATTTCTATTGCCAGTGGCTGTTGTTGCCTGTGCTAATGAGGGATGGTATCAGAGCTTCTACACACAATGTGCTAGAGGAACAAAAGACTGAATATTGAGATAAAGGAATAGCAAGATAGAGAAAATAAGGGTAATATAGCAATAGAGAAAGAGCCCAAGAGGGATAGAGAGAGGAAAAGATCAACCTGGAAGAGATAAACAGGAAAGAGAGAAGGATGGAGAAAAGAGTTGCAAAAGAAAGATCAGGAATTAATGACGCAATCACTGAGAAACTCCTCCACCTGGGTGATGTCAACACCTGTCGCCCAGTTTCCTGTTGTCGAGTTGCTCTTACCACGGCAACCGTGTGTGTGTTACCTGTGTTCCCCAATTGAGCTGCATTGCCCCAACCATGTGTTTGACATACTGACCCCCTGACTTGCATCCTTGCAAAATATGAGTCATTATATTGATATTATATATGATATGTGGGGAACTGTTCAGGCAAGATGTGAATGAGTACAGTTCAATATGAGTATAAATAGTATAGATAGCCTGCAAATTATATATATTATCCCAATGTCCTATAATGTAAATACTCTGTGTGGTTCTTCTGTACAACCTCTCAGTGCTTGTTTGATATGACCAAACTTCCTGGTGATCTTCAACTAACCCCTTGTGCTGGTCTAGGTTTTAGGAATTCTAATGCATCTATTTCTACCCAGATGACTGACACTTTGCATCTGCAGTCAGGTCTTAACCCATCATTGAGTATTTCGTCAGTCCTTTGTAGAATGGTCATTGATGTTGAGGGCGAGTTTCAGATGCTGTGGATTGAAGGGACATCTCAATAATCTAAAGTGGATTCATCTCAATAATCTAAAGTGGATTCATCTCAATAATCTAAAGTGGCTTCCTTTCCTCGTCTCCTCTCCATCTGCACAGATCTGAAAACATTGGATAGGTGAAAGCAATATGGTAGATGATTACTGGAACTTTATTCCACTTGTCCAATTCTTTCACTTCAGATGAAGAAGAGGAGGAGAGGCGGCTACATGAGATCTTTAGTTGTGTGTATGTACATTCAGCCATTGAGAGCGGATGAAATAACCATGTAGAAATAGACTAAATAGACTAGATATACTTGGAGGTGCATGGCTAATAGGTGCCAATGAAAATCACACTACCCTGCTGGTTATCTGTTATCTACGTTTCTACGCTTCCCTGTTTTAATGTTTATTGTGATGCAGTGTGTGTGTGTGTGTGTGCCTCAGGCCAGAGAAAGCGAACAAAGATGCAATAGATTGAAATAACTATGAGGCCTTTGCCCAGCCTCTCTGTTCTCATCAAATACATGGCGTGTCTACTCCCCTTTTAGAATGAATTGATTCTAGAAATAGAAGGAATAGAATGGCCATTGTTACTTATAGCATCAATTCACTCTGTGCTATGCATGAAACAACTACTTTAATCCACAGTGTTGATTGCCAGTCTTATTTAATAGTAGGCTACAGTATGTGGAATAGTGAAACAGTCTACTCTAATCTTTCTATTTCTAGTGCATTGCTGATGTATGATGGTGAGATGTGGACATTACAAGTGTTTGTCATTCAGCGGACGCTTCTGGGTCCTGTGTGTGCGTGTAACAGAGGGTGTAGAATTCTGTCCATATGGTGCATCAATGAGTCATCGTACCTTGTGAGTTGATTTTGAGGCGTACACCATTTATTCATGCTGGGTGCTAACAGCTGACCATATACAGATACAGCCAGATACAGATACATACACAGATGCATACAGATACATACACAGATGCATACAGATACATACACAGATGCATACAGATACATACACAGATGCATACAGATACATACACAGATGCATACAGATACATACACAGATGCATACAGATACAGACACATATACATACAGATACAGACACATATACATACAGATACAGACACATATACATACAGATACATACACAGATGCATACAGATACAGACACAGATGCATACAGATACATACACAGATGCATACAGATACAGCCAGATACAGATACAGACACAGATGCATACAGATACAGACACAGATGCATACAGACAGATACAGACACATATACATACAGACAGATACCGATACAGATGCAGACACGTACAGACACAGATACAGACACACAGACGCAGATACACATACAGACACATACAGATACCGACACGGATACAGACACATACAGACATAGGTATAGACACAGATATACATAGAGACACAGATACAGACACAGATATAGATACAGACACAGATACAGCTACATGGCCACAGTAGAACATACAGAGACAGGACTCTCATCTGTTCTAACGGTCGCAGCAGAGAATAGTAATGAATGAGTAGTGAAGTATTGGGTTCTCTTCAGGGCAGGTGTAGACGTTAGTATGGAAATGATGATGATTGTAATGGTTATGATGGTGATGTTTATGATGATACGATGACGATCCTCTGCAAACCTTATGAAGAAGTTTACTCTCCTGACCACATCTTACTACAAAACAGAGTCCTTCATGTGGGGTAAAACGGTGTGAATTTACACAGTGATACATAAGCCTTTGTGTGTAGACGATGCATCAGTCTGTCACTGTCTGTGCCCCTATACCCTGCCTGCATGTTTCTTGCCTTCACTTATACGAGCCATGTGAGAGACACAGCCTTATGGATTTACTGTAAGGCCTTGGTGTTTACCTTTTAAGCCAGTGAAAGCATATTAGTTATGTATTTTACATGTACATGATTTATTTTCTATTTATTTGTTTTCTAATGATTTGTTTTGTGTATTCATGTTTATTGATTCTGTTGGTTTACATTTGGGGGTGATGTTATAATGAGGCATTATTTGACACTATTAGTAATGTAGCTATTTATTTTCTTATATTTTTGTACTTTTGTTCTATTGCTGCCAATTATGTTTTTGTTCAGATTCTGTCCTATTTGAACATTGTAAAGAGTGGAGTGTGATTGTATGTCTATGTTGTGTGCGGTCCTCTTATTCTACTGGAACTGGGTTGCCATTGGTTTGTCAGAACTATGTTATAATCTAAATCTCAACCTGAAGCAAACCTCTCTTAATGGTTGCCAGAATCGTGACATGTTTGATGAATGCTGAACTAACAATGCTGAACTGTTTGGTGAATGCTGAACTTTGGTAGTTGGGTTTAGGCTTGAGTCTAAACTCAACCACCAAATGACCTGTGAGTTTCATTGGGGCATGCTTATGTCCTTATCTAGTACACTGGCGTAGCAAACACACCTGCAGCTTGTGGATCCCCAATCCCCCCCACCCCCCCACCCCAGCAAATTATTATTTTGGGGGGTACAAATCTAACATATGGAATTGTTTTAAGATGGTCAAACCATGGATCATTATAAAAAATATTATTTGATAAAATTTTACATTTGGCCTTTTCTACCATAGCCCATTGAAACAGATTAAATAACGCCTTTATAAATGACAAAAAAGACAGTAAAAATATAAATAAGGATTTGAAGTGTCTTGTCCTACATCTAGGAGATATAAGAAAGCTTTGGAAATATATATACTTTATTTTCTTCACATATTTAACCCCTTATTTTTTGAGGCACAAAACTACCTTCATACTTCCATGCATTTGTATGGGTTACAGTCAGATGAGTGATGGTCCTAGAGCAAAACTGAGACACTGTCGTGTTCGTGAGAGTCTTCCCGTTCCATAGATTGGTCATAAGAGTTTGTAACCATTCGGACGCTACAGAGGTTTTCGTGAGAAGACCGATTTTTAAGACGTTTCATGTTCTGATAAAGATGGCTGTACCTCGGCCACCTTCAGTTGCAGGTGCGGAAGGCCGACAGGCAGATGTGGTTGATTGAGACGTAGCCCAGGCAGGAAACCTGATATCTCTATCTTAAATTGACAGATTTTGATGGGGATTTTTTTGATAATGTGACTTAGATTGCACGAGTCAGTCTGTATCATGGAAAGAGCAGGGGTTCTTAACGTTTTGTATGATCAGTGTATGTCAACTCTGTCAGACATCATAAAAGGCATTTCATTTTTACAACTATTGTCCGAAAAGTGTTTTAATTTGTAGGAAAAAAAGAAGGAAGGGACGCGCTGCTAAGGTACACAATAGTACATTTTTGTAGACAGAAGGTGCTCTTTGGTAAAATGGGTAAATTGGTTATCAAAAAGAAAGGAGGACCAAGGCACTCTTCATATAATTATTTAAAATGCCTTCATTTGTATGGCATGTTCAATGGAAACAAAGATTAAAAACTCTGACGCGTTTCGGCTGCATAGCCGTTCGTCAGCGAGTACAAAGATACGATAATACAATGTCCTTTTTTGAACAGCATTTTCCAATCAACCCTGATTTGAAAAGGGAGTGGTAACACAATTCATTGGACAACAACTAGTAAGCAATACTATACACATTAAAAAGTCCAATCAAAATGCAAATCAAGGCTAGAAGCATCAGAACCCCTAGAAAAGTGGTTCTAACCTTGAATATGAGCCATCTAATTTATAGTACACTAGGTGATCTTTTTAATGTGTATAGGATTGCATACTGAGTGTTGTCCAATGAATTGTGTTACCACTCCCTCCGCAAATCAGGGTTGATTGGTTAAAGCTGTTCAAAAGAGGACATTGTATTATCGTAACTTTGAAGTTTTGAATCTTTGTTTCCATTAAACATGCCATACAAATAAAGGTATTTTAATGAATTATATGAAAAGTGCCTTGGTCCTCCTATCTTTTTAGCGTTTAACGGCCTTGATTGTTTAATTCTAACATTAGATTATTCAAATATGTAATACCAACCTCAATACTATTTTGTTTTATAGCACTATTAAATGCTTGGCTAATTTCATTGGCATTTTGGCATGTTTTTCTAGATTTAGAACATAAAACAACATTTCTAAAGCAAATATTATCCCTTAGGTCCAGCACAGCAGATACATCAATTGTTTAAGCATATGTTGCAGAACAATGATACAAATATTCTTCCAGAATATTGATAAAATAATCATATTGACTCCATCAATGACGGAGTTGACAAAGCATTGACTGAGTTGAGAACAGATACTCAAAACAGACACATTTTTGTCTTTAGATATAAAAGCTCAATACAAACATTTGTATAATAATTTATTTGAAAATGCCCAATAAAAACACAACTATAAGATATTTCAACACTTTAACAGAGTTAACAATGTTGTTTGTAGAGAACTTTACAGAATATGAGTGGTCCTGTTGCACTACATGTAATGAGGACATGAATAAGGGGTCCTTAAGGGTATCGCTGACCCTGCTCATTCCTGATTCATGTAGGATTTTAGACAAATCTGACTGAGTACACCACATCTCCGTACACATATTTTAGGAATCACAGTTCACAGTTTTAGGAATCCCAGACAAATATTATTTAAAGTCACAGAGGGCTATTGAAAAAAACTACATAAGATCATTTTTCAGTTAATATCCATTATTGCCATTTTTATTTTAACCACTTTTTTTTAGAATGTTTGAAATTGTAATAATTTGCTCCGAAAAAGGCATAGTCGACATGGAAATTAACAATATTGAAAGTATTTTAAAAATTCCCTAAACAAATATTTTCCCTTGCAAAATTCCCCTCAATGTACATTTTAAGCTCAAATAATGCAGTAAAAAAAAAAGGGTCCTCTTTTTTTTTTTAAACACATTTTTTGAATATATTTTTTTTACCCCTTTTTCTCCCCAATTTTGTGGTATCCAATTGTTGTAGTAGCTACTATCTTGTCTCATCGCTACAACTCCCGTACGTGCTCGGGAGAGACGAAGGTTGAAAGTCATGCGTCCTCCGATACACAACCCAACCAAGCCGCACTGCTTCTTAACACAGCGCACATCCAACCCGGAAGCCAGCCGCACCAATGCGCCGGAGGAAACACCGTGCACCTGGCCACCTTGGTTAGCGTACACTGCGCCCAGCCCGCCACAGGAGTCGCTGGTGCGCGATGAGACAAGGACACCCCTACCGACCAAGCCCTCCCTAACCCGGGCGACGCTAGGCGCTGTGCGTCGCCCCACGGACCTCCCGGTCGCGGCCGGTTACGACAGAGCCTGGGTGCGAACCCGCTGCAGTACAGCGCCCTTAACCACTGCGCCACCCGGGAGCACCCAACTTTTTCTCCCCAATTTCATGATTCCAAACTTGTCTCATCGCTGCAACTCCCCAACGGGCTCAGGACAGGCGAAGGTCGAGTCTTGCGTCCTCTGAAACATGACCTGCCAAGCCGCGCTTCTTAACACCTGCTCGCTTAACCCGGAAGCCAGCTGCACCAATGTGTCGAAGGAAACACCAAAATCACCTTGCAGGTGCTCGGCCCACCACAAGGAGTCAATAGAGCGCAATGAGTCAAGTAAGGCCCCCCGGTCTAACCCGGACGACGCTGTGCCCCCGTGTGGGACTCTCGGTCACGGCTGGTTGCGGCCTGGGGATCGAACCCCAGGCTTTGGTGACACCACAACACTGCGCCACTCGGAAGGCCCCTACAGATAACAGATTGCCCATAGGCATAGATCTAGGATCCTTGACAGTGTCTATGGGCAACGTTGTCCTTCTCCATTCTAGATAGTCAAGGTAAGGGGTTAGAGTTCAGCCCTATTGTGTCACTTCCTTGACGAGATCTGTACTATTAGATCACAAGAGCCATATAGACAGGTTGCCTGATTCTGAATGGTCAGATACCTACTGTAGCAACAATGACAAGAAGCTGCCATGTGGGCAATCTTAGGCAGATTGTTTCAGATAGTTGTATCTTGTTCTTGATACCATGTCTTGTTTTGAGGTGTTTTGACTTATGTCACATCTAAGCTAATATGGCTAAATTTAGCTAAGTAGCTAACCAACAATTGTAACAAAATATTTGATAAACAACAAGTGCTTCTTGTGCAAATGTATGTTTTCAATAAACATTTGGAGACTAAATATAGTTTACATGTTGTCAATAACCCTTTGGAGTTGACAGTTGTTTTGCCCCAGAGTTGTGCCCTCATCGGTTTTGTTGCTAAACAACCCAACCATCTATTACATTGTCAGTCTGTGTTGTGTGCTTAAACCAATGATGTATATCAACCCTGAATTGCTGATGCTATGTATTGGCCATTGAGAGGCTTTAAAGACACTGGTCGGCCATATTGGTACTCCCCAGTCGAAGCAGTCCTCCATAGGAATTGCATGTATTTAAGTATGTTGATGTTGTAATGGGGACAATAACATTAGTAATCTCTACAAATGAGAATTTAAGGAATATGTTTTATGTATTTTTTTATCTAACATTTTTATGTTTAGCTCACATAATCTAATGTAAAAGTATGCATTAAGGTGCCTGTAATAGAATAGATGTGGCAAAAATGAATGACATTAAGAAATGCATTTCTAGCTCCCAAAATATTTTTACAACGGTGGGGGAGTGCCAAGATGAAGGCACAGTGGTGTCAACACAGTCATCTTGTGTATTTGACTATTCTAGTGTGTATATATAGATCCTTAGCTGAAACCCTTGTGGACTCAGACTGTATTCTGGGTAATGTAATAGGTGAGCGAGAAATAAAAACAAAACATGTACATGAGCTACAATGAAAAGTCTGTAAGATAATAGATAATAACTTCCTATGAGCGTATGATAACTAGAGGTGGATGGCTGTGTGAAAATCTGTTATTCATAATATTTCATAAATAGCTGTGATAATTTGACCCTGTTTTTGTTTTTATTGTGTTTTACCTCTGTGTGACATCATATATAGGATTGCTTACTCTCTCTGAGTGTCTATCGGTACCGGACTGTCTGACTTTCGTTATCTCTGTCTCTGTATCTCTGCCAATCTCTCTGTATCTCGCTCTCTATCTCTCTCTGTCTCTGTATTTCTGTCTTTGTCTATCTGTCTCTCTGTATCTGTCTGTCTGTCTCTCTCTCTCTCTCTGTTCAGTCTCTCTCTCTGTCTCTCTGTCAATCTCTCTCTCTGTCTCTCTGTATCTCTCTCTCTCTCTGTGTCTCTGTCTCTCTCTTTCTCTCTCTGTCTCTGTCTCTCTGTCAATCTCTCTCTCTCAATCTCTCTCTCTCTCTCTCGCTCTCTGTATCTCTGTATCTCTCAATCAGCATCTAGGGATCAACATCGTACAACTCCATAGGTCCCGTAGACATATCTTATCATCACTTACAGTTTTATACTTTGAGTCTATCAATGTGTGCTATCATCCACACACACATCTGTCTCTGTCCCTCTCAGTGTGCTAAGACAATACTAAGCCAACCGAACAATAAGAGAGGATTAGCCTCTTTGCCCTTTTGTTTGTGTCTGTTTGTGTGTGTGAGGGATGGCGGGTGCAAGAGAGAGGGTAAAGACAGAGCAGGGGATAATGTAAAGACAGAGCAGGGGATAATGGAAAGACAGAGCAGGGGAAAATGGAAAATAGACAGAGAGACAGACAAACAAAAAAAGAAAGCCAAAGAATAAGCGCTGGAAAATAAGATTTGGAGGATTTGGGCTCATTTTCAGTCTGTAGCCATATTGTGTTGAAGTCCATTGAGGGTCTCTCCACATAGATGGTGGGTAGCTCTCCTCTCATGTCCCGCCTCACTTTTGGAATGGGAAATCCAGTTCAGACAATGGCATTGGGGCAGAACCCCTATTACTATAAAGCCCTGGTGAGTTAGATGGCATACTACAGTGCTGGAGCCAGCGGCAGAGGACTCTGAGAGTGTGTAAGTGTGTTTGTGATGTGTGCAAGTGTGTGCGTGTGTGGCACGTGCCTAGGAGCATGATATGTGTGTGTGGGGGGACGGACGTGCTTCTGTGTATGTGTGTGCCGGAGGAGCGGAACGTGTGTGTGTGTGTGTGTGTGTGTGTGTGTGTGTGTGTGTGTGTGTGTGTGTGTGTGTGTGTGTGTGTGTGTGTGTGTGTGTGTGTGTGTGTGTGTGTGTGTGTGATATGAATAATGCAGAGGATGCCTGTAGGAGCGTGAGGGCCTGGAGCAGGGCAGATGGTCGCCTGCTGATATGCAGAATCCAGGCAGCAGGCTCCTCCAGAGAGATGGGTTTATACACACACACACACACTCTCTCTCTCTCTTTCATTTTCCTGCTCTCCCACAAATACATTCACACTCCCATGCTCTTTTCTCTATTTTTTTATTTCCCTCTCTGTCTCTCTCCTTTAAACACACACAAACACAAGCACACTTCTCTTTTCTCTCTCTCTCTCTCTCTCTCTCTCTCTCTCTCTCTCTCTCTCTCTCTCTCGTGAACGCATGCTTACAAACAGTAGAGCCATATCCTTCACATTTGAAAAACTGTATATTTGTTAATTTATTGTGCTATGTGTGGACATACATTTCCTATTGCCAATATCTAGGATATTGGGTTCCTGAGTGGCGCAGCGGTCTAAGGCACTGCATCTCAGTGCAAGAGGCGTCACTATAGTACCTGGTTCGATTCCAGGCTGTATCACATCCAGCCATGATTGGGAGTCCCATAGGGAGGTGCACAATTGGCCCAGTGTCATCAGGGTTTGGCCAGAGTAGGCCGTCATTGTAAATAATAATTTGTTCTTAACTGACTTACCTAGTTAAATAAAAATAAATAAAAAATAAAAAATATTCTTATCCTATGAGGGCATGTTCTCTCTCTCTCTCTCTTTCTCTTTCTCTCAACTGCAGAACTCCAGACTTTTACAAGGAAATAAAAAGAGGGGCGAGTCAGAAGGTGAGATCATCTCTCAGAGATGGACTTGCTCAGTGATTTAAAAAAAAAAAGCAGCTACCTAGAACCCCAACCTAGAGCTGCACACAGTACAGTCCACTAGATGGCACTGTAAGACTGCTTCAGAGGGTGACAGAGCAGCACCCCACTTGTGTTTTGCTCAGAGGAAGCAGGACCATTGACTGTAAAAGGATAGGACACCCTAAAGCAGTCAGGAATGTTTTCGACGAGAAAAACTCCTTTACAACTAATAACTAGCCTACATCACACTACAAAATAATAATATGTGCATAAGCTGACCATATATCCTCAAAATGTGGAATGATATTTAATGTATAAGCTCAAATATTAAAATGTTACTGGGGAAATCCCACCGACGGTCAGAGTAAACTTGTATATAGTCACTTATAATGTATTTATACTTTTCCCCCAAAATGTAGTAGTCTGTATTTATTTTACCTTTACTTGACTTAGGCAAGTCTTCTTGAAAGTAAAAGTTACAGAAAGTGACACCTTACCAACTACAGCATTCAATAACGCATTAATGTATTGGTTGTCGAGTATGCCATTTTAATCGGCTGAATGTGAGAATAATAGGGGTTTACGTTCTAACATGTGTGTAGGCTATCCGACCGTCTGTTGAGCACTGGTCACAAAAGTTTGGTTCCTTTGTCTACATTTTGTAATAGCATATTGTTTTTCTGAAATATAATAACATTTCAGGTAAGCTATTTGGATATTTAAAAAAAATATTTTTATAATCTATTTTACATAAAGACCAATATTTCGTCGAAAATCGAATTGTTTTTATAATTGTCGCAATTGTTTAATGTGTAGGCCTACATCTGTGCAACATGAGGAAAACGGTGACTGGAATTGTGGAGACAGAAATTACGTTAAAAAAACAATGTTATTCTTAGTATAGGCCTACATGTTATTGACTGGCTACTTCTGTAATGACACGATTTATTTTCACAAGACAATGTGTGCAAATCAGTGATAATATACAGTTATCGGAAACCGCTCAAGGACATTTTGTGCAACCTAGACAGATTTATAAAATCCATAATTGTAATGCAGGCTCGCGCGGCCAAGACTATTGGTACAGCGTTGTGCGTGACAGTAGGGATCCATTCGTCAAGCTAAAAGAATATGAGAAGAATACAAAAGGATTATAAAAAAAAACAAATACATTTTAATGACAAAAAAACATAATATAGAAATTGTGCAATTATTGATTTCTTTTCCCCATTCATTTGATCAGTCATAGGGTTGGGGTCCATTCAGAATGCTTAGATAAACTCAAATCCAATGCAGCATTTTGAGTTTGAATTTGAATGGTCAAGAAAAATAATTATTTACATTTACATTTGAATGACAGGAAAAACAATTCAAACAAATTTAATTTCAGCTATTCTTAAATGTATTGAATGTGCAGGCCTAATCAATTAGAATTTTCCCAGGGAGCCTTTTCAATTAGGCTTACAATTCATAGTATAGGCGTTAGATGAGTCAGGTGTCAATAAATAGGCTAAGCCTATAAGGCTACATTTTCCATGCAATGATGAGTGAAATAGTTGTTTTGTATATCAGTGCCACTAGGCCAGGTGAGTATAAGTGATATTGATAGCTATTTGTCACATTATCTCACTGAAGTGCCTTAGTCTACATAATATAAGTTGATGTTGTGCCTATACTTTGAGGTAAATAACGAAAATATGTAATGCTATTCAAACCAATTTGGTTCACAAATATTAGCTATACAAATGATCTAATTTATGTCAGTGTGTGGAGAATTTCCCATTCATTTAATTATATTTCCTGTCATTCCATTTCAAATTCGGAATCAGCCTCCTCCTGATTCCATTCAATTTTAAATCGAAATTCTTGAAATAATGAACCAATTTTGACTCCAGGAATTGCCAAAGTTGACCCCAACCCTGCATGCTGTCACATGTATATCACGAGTTGAGCGGCACAAGAGCACGTGCACGTACGTGTTTGTGCTTTGGCACTGGTCTGACAAGAGAAAATTCAACAAACAAACATACAAAGCGATACAAAAACAAATGTAAGTTACATCCCACGAACAATTCTTCTTGGTGAATTAATCATTGTCTAGATTAATTGGCGCCACTGAAGACAGCTGGTACAGATATATTCCGTTATTATCTTCTTACGAAACGAAGGCAGAGGGCAGGCTTCAGTGATATGGTATGGTCCTTACAGTCTCTCGGTCTTTCTGATCACAGGATTTTGGAAACACAAATAAATATACAAACACAAGACATAGGCTATTGTAAACAGGCGCGCAGAAATGTACACATGATGGACACGACATGAGGTGTCAAGAGAAAATTAAATTAATTTTGACCTCATACATGGTGCGTGTCTCGCAAGGTATACACAAGACACAATTATTATTACTGTATTATTATTATTATTATTATTATGTAGGCCTATTTTATGATATATTAAAAATTATGGATACTTTAATTTTGGGGATATTTATTTATTTATTATTGGGATACAATCTGACCACATTATAGACTATAACTGACATATTGTGCCTTGGTAATGTTGTCTACAGTACAGGATATGCTGTGTTTACTATTGTATGGTAATTAACAAACGGCAATTCAAATATAGTTAGTTAAACTGAAACTAATCATGACATGTTGAATTGAAATGAACTTGATTCAATATATCTCAAAATACATGTCAATATATTCCATGTCCCCATGTGTCCATGCAGGCATACGTTATGACCCTGTTCTATGTAAATAAACATTAGCCTATTGCCTATAGGCCTATGCTTTGCCTTTGTCATAGAAACATGACTAATAATGTTTATTACAATAATACCTACCATGATAATAACAATAGGCCTAATAATAATATGCTGGTGATAGTATTGGCTTGTATTTAATGGTGCAGCAGGTGTATTGAGCTTCGACCGTGTTAAACCCCTGTTGCTTTTGTTATTAGGGAAAGATGGCGTTTATTTACCGACTGTCGGCTGCGACTTCTATGCCTGTTTCCCGCGGGTAGGTTCGTGCACACAGCCTATACTGTCTTTATTTTTACACATTACGACATATTGGCGCCTTGACTATAAAATCGATTTGATGTCAATGATATTGAACCTTTTTTGGTTAGCACACACCAACCACGGTCCATGTAGCCAGAAATTGCGTGTCACATCTCCACTGCATGAAAACTCCCCATAGCTCTCGATTTCTGTGTGTCTGGGGTGTAGTGCTCGAGTTCTAACACTCGGTATCCCCACTGTGTTCCATATAGGTCCAACATTAGCACTGGGCTGGCTACGGTCCAATGCTAACTGGTCCGGCACAGAAAAACACAGGGGGGCATTCATATCCTTTAGGGGTCCATGTGTTATAACGGGTTTAAGGTCATTGTACCGGGGTTTGAGCGCCGTGGTGAGGTGGTGTGTCCCCATACATGTCCTCCGTTCCCGGTAACTGTCCTCCAATGGGCGTCATCCTCTTCTCCTTCTGCCGCCTGTTACAAAACCAAACCCTCACAACCTCCTTCTCCAGCTGCAGGCTGTCCGCTATGGAGGTGATCTCCGCGCCGCCTGGTTTGGGACTTTTGAGAAAATGGCTCTCCAAAGCCCCCTTTATGCCCACCTCGATGGAGGTCCTCTTTTTCCTCTTCCTCCCCTGCGCCGCGATCTTATCCAGGCTGGTGGGGCTCCCCGAGGTGGAATCCGCCTCCTCCAGCCATTTGTTAAGCAGTGGTTTGAGTTTACACATGTTTTTGAAGCTCAGTTGAAGCGCCTCGAATCTGCAGATAGTGGTTTGAGAAAATACATTTCCATAAAGGGTCCCCAGCGCCAGCCCCACGTCAGCTTGGGTAAAGCCCAGTTTGATGCGCCGCTGCTTGAACTGCTTGGCAAACTGCTCCAGGTCGTCCGAGGTCGGTGTGTCCTCGTCCGAGTTTTCCGGGTGTCCCCCTTGCTGGTGGTGAGAGAGGGACGACTGTACCCCGCCTCCATGCTCGCTCAAATGTGGGCTGTGGCTGTGGTGGTCTTCCTCCTGCAGAGAGTGGTGGTGCATCTGCTCTGGTCCTCCCAGGCCGAACCCAGACTGGGAGTACACCAGGCTCTGGCCATCAGATGTAGCCATACCGGGAATGTGCGTAGAGGCCGTGCTTGTTCGCCATGCCCTGGCGTCGTGATGTGCCTGGTGCGCGTGAGGGTGTCGCTGCTGCTGTTGCTGCAGACTAGCGGAATTCTGCAGCTCCTCTCGGTCGCTTTGCAGAATGGGCTTCACGTCCTGCTCTCCGAGGAGACTCGACGGCCACGGAGCCCCGTCCCCGTGCGACAGAGCCGTTATCCACTGGTGAGCGTGGCTAAGCGGATGACCGCTGCCCGGTAGCGTGTAGTCGTTCTGGAGCAGGGTGTGCGCGTCCCTGTACACCGCTGCCTGCTGCATGCTCCCGGACTCCGAGTGCTGCCGCGGCGCGCTGCTGGCGGTAGTCAGGACACTGTAGTGGTTGGACGCTGCGGTCGCCATAACTCTCGGAGCCGGAGTGATAGCTCTGTCGTTAAAGGAGCTGCCTTTGACAGTTACTATTTTCCGCCACCGGGCAGCTAGCTAGGTTTCGCTCTCGATCTCCCGGGCGCGGTGCCAAGGGGACGTAGAGGCGCACACCTGAGGTCCGCCTCGCTCAGCTCTTTATTGGCCAAGAACAGTTGACAGATGTTGTTACCCCTGACAGCACCACGCTCATTGGTCACGGGAGATTCTATAGAAGCCCCTATCACTCTCCCCAACAATACTGGCAGTCCCGCTGCAGACTAACAGAGCAGAGTGAAAAGCTGGTGTTGACTGCGAAAGAGTGGATAGCCTCTTAGGCCTATTTCAGTGGAAAAAACGAGTCAATAAACATTTATTCGATTGAGGTCATTTATTCTAAATAGTATTGATCTATTTATGAGAAACATCCACAAACTCGATGCATACAATGCATACATGCATCAGAGCCATGGCCTAGGCCTATGTCATTTGTGCGAATGTTTATTATTTTTGGTTTAAATATATTCAGATTCACCAGGCCATAATCTTTTGACCTTGAAATGAATACAAAAAAAAATGTCTTTATAGGGTTACATTTTGAGAAAACCATTGTTTTGTGTATATTTATGGTGGCTTGCGCTCGGAGCAGTGGGATATTAACTGTCACGGCCCCTCCAGCTGCCTCTCTCCTCGCGACGCTGTCCAAAGAGAAGGGGCGCATTTTTCCCTGGCCTCTGCCCCGTTGCCATAGCGAGCGCAGTGAATGGAACAACAACGCCCACGTCACAGCTGCATTCGCCTCTTCTTTTCGTTCCATTCCAAAGGACCCATTCGAGCGGCTCGCTCTGCCGACGGGACAAATAAAAGGAGGCAAGCGAAAAGGGCACATCGGGGCCAAGGAGCGAGGGGTGAATGAATAGCCTCTCTAACCCACTCGCTCGCCCACGGTGTCCCTATCTTCCGTGCCTGTTTGGTAAACCTCGGAATTCATGCGCCCACATTGGCACGCGGGTGTTTTGTGGTGGGAATACATTTCAAAGTAGGCCTACCAATAGGCTGCACACCACATACACAGTAGCCTATTAGTTCAATAAGATGAAAACGAATAATTACAAAGAATGAAAGGCAAACACCTGTGCTCCATAGTTTTCATGAACACAACG
Organism: Oncorhynchus kisutch; assembly: GCF_002021735.2. Classification (NCBI taxonomy): domain Eukaryota; kingdom Metazoa; phylum Chordata; class Actinopteri; order Salmoniformes; family Salmonidae; genus Oncorhynchus; species Oncorhynchus kisutch. Next base: position 22,494,101 of record NC_034194.2, on the reverse strand, counting down.
GGGTCTATAGAGGGGTTCCCAAAGTTTTTCACTTGGGCCTCCCCTTCCAGCATTGGGGAACATCTCATGCCCCCCCCCCCCCCCCCCCCAAGTTTAAAGCTTATTTTCTTTCAATTCTATACATTGTGTCATGTCTAATGTGTATTCATGGGATATTTCAGTGACAAAAAAATACAACATTATGAGCTAAAAAACATAAATAAAAAACCTTATCTGACATGGACTAGTTGATCTGGATCTTGATTTCTGACAAGCTCTCTTAGGTATCCAATGACAGACATGACAAGAGGACCTGATAATGCACTACCCAATTTCGAAATTGCATCTTGTGCTTTCTACTATTACAATCTTGTGCTTTCTACTATTACAACTTTCAAGAGTAAGCTTAAATTGAGTACCTTAAATGTAAAAAATGCCACCCCACAGTTTGAGAACCACTGGTCTAGAACACAGGATGGATTTGCTTTGTGATGGTAGGACTAATAGTACATATAGTTTGTATTCATAACATGAGAGAGAAGCATAATAATGTTCCATATTATGGGACACTTGCAATAAACTCTATCTGTTGGCTATAGGTGCCATCTATATCAATAACAGGGGCGACAGGTAGCCTAGAGCGTTGGGCCAGTAACCAAAAGGTTGCTGGATCAAATCCCAGAACTGAAAAGGTCCAAATCTGTCATTCTGAACAAGGCAGTTAACTTACTGTTCCCCGGTAGGCCATCATTGTAAATGAGAATTTGTTCTTAACTGACTAGCCTAGTTAAATAAAGGTTCATTTAAAAAAATACAAAAAAACAGCAAATATTGAAATATAGCCTACCATTGTTTATGAGGTGGGGACTTCAAAATGTGAAATAGCTTAGAAGTTACTTTCCACCCAAAACCAATTCTTTGGAGGGATGTTAGATATTATTAGGCCTATTTTGCTCAACGTATTCAACCTCCAAGAAAAAGAACCAGAGGGGAATCAGGAAGATGGCGCAAGAAACTCGATATGCCTACTATAAAAACATTCTTAAGGGAATTGTATTCCCTCGTTGATATGCCTACTATAAAAACATTCTTAAGGAATTGTAATCCCTCGTTGATATGCCTACTGTAAAAACATTCTTAAGGAATTGTAATCCCTCGTTGATATGCCTACTATAAAAACATTCTTAAGGAATTGTATTCCCTCGTTGATATGCCTATTACAGATGTATCATTGACAGGGCTATTTGCATGTTGGACTAGTAACCGGAAGGTTGCAAGTTCAAACCCCCGAGCTGACAAGGTACAAATCTGTCGTTCTGCCCCTGAACAGGCAGTTAACCCATTGTTCCTAGGCCGTCATTGAAAATAAGAATTTGTTCTTAACTGACTTGCCTGGTTAAATAAAGGTAAAATAAAATAAATAAAATAAAAGTAGATAAATCAATGGATAAAGAATCAAATATAGTAGCAGGTCTAGGGATCAGTCTATCCTATACTGAATCACCAGGATTGAAAGAACATTTGTGATGATTAGGTTGTAATTCCGAGAATTACCGAACGTGCCACCGGGGCCTCCAACAGTCGTGTGCAGAGAGAAGCAAAACATATTACCCTAATGGTGTAATATGCAAACTACTGGCCGCCCAATTACAAGACTTAATAACGCATAAATGATGTGAGTCCTGTTCTTAGGAAGGACAGACTGTGTTAATTCAGTCAAAGGACTGGAGCGACTGTCAACACAAGCCGGTTAGATAGGCTCTGTGTCTCTGTTTCAGGAGCCTCAGTCAACTCTCTATTCAAAACACTGAGAGTTAATGACAGAGAATCTGAGCGTTAAATTAACAGTAATTATATGGCCTGCATGCTGTAAAGATTCAATTTCTCCAACTATAATGGGCTAAGTGTCCCCATGTGCAGTGAGCTTCCGCTTTATGATATTTATACTACAGAAACACACTCGGCACGCAATTGTGTGTGTGTGTATACCGGGGTGACCACAGCATGGCCCTCCCCCTGTGGGAACCCTAAAGCAGGGGTGAGTGAGGCTGGGGGGTTCCTTTATGCTGCCGGACTCAGAGAGATAATGGCCATTCCTCCACAGCTGGCCCACACAATCAAAGAGAGACTAGCTCTGAGGATTCCAGCTTTAACCAGGCCTTTGTGTCAACTAATTACATCTGAATGCAAGACCCCAAGAACCCACCTCCCCCATCTCGACCTGTGCAGAATACCCCAAACAACCCTTCAGATAGAGCAAGAGAAACACATGCACGCACGCACGCACACACACACACACACACACACACACACACACACACACACACACACACACACACACACACACACACACACACACACACACACACACACACACACACACACACACACACACACACACACACACACACACACACACACACACACACACACACACACACACACACACACACACACACACACACACACACACCTCTCCCCCAGTAGGTTTCTCTTCAAAGCTCCCTGTCTCCAACACATGTGGCACTCGGCATTAGATCAGCTCTCACTCAGGAGAGAAGAGGAGGGTTTGGAGGACTGCAGGAAAATGGAAAAGACTGAAGAGCCTTGCTCCTATGCCCCAACCTCAACCTCAATCTCTATACCCCAACCCCCCACTCATATCACCATAGCTCTCCTTTGAAAACGTGTACGCTCCAGCCTACACTTACACAAGCTTACGCTTCGTAATCATATTCCCATTGAGAAAACAAATGTGTAATAGCATAATGTTTGAGATTGTAAGATTGTTTGGGGGGGGGGCTATTTAATACTCTGTTTTCTGGACAGGATATGATGAGTGCATGTGCAGTGTATGTGTGCGTTTTTGAGCCTTCTCTATCCAAGTGCAAATACACCCAGTCTTGGTCATATTGTTCCCCCTATAGTGCAGTGTGCTTGAGTCAGTGTAGTGAGGTCTCTCTCTCTTTTTCTCTCTCCCTCTCTTCTCTCTCTCTCTCTCTCTCTCTCTCTCTCTCTCTCTCTCTCTCTCTCTCTCTCTCTCTCTCTCTCTCTCTCTCTCTCTCTCTCTCTCTCTCTCTCTCTCTCTCTCCCTTGTTCTCTCTCCCTCTCGTCTTCCCTCCTTCTCTCTGGACACAGTGTGCCTGTGTGTGTGTGAATGTGTGTGTGTGTGTGTGCGCCTGTATGTGAGTCAGGGTTAGGAGGTCTCGCTGGCGCTCAGTTTAGCATTGATTTATTCTCTTTCTCCAATTTATTTCCCCTCCGCCTGATCTGCCTCTGGAAGGACGAATGGAGGAGAAACGCCAAGCACACTCTCCGTCTCCTACACTACGTGGTATGGTACACACACACCACATACACCACGCACATGCTCATGCAGCGCACATATATGCAGCACACGCACACTTATACTGCCAATCACACAGATACAGCACGAACATCAGCATGGTGCAAATTCACACACAGCCGTACACACACACACACACACACACACGGATTGATCCATAGAATGTAGCATATGACCATCTGAAATGCTGTCTAATGTCCTGAACAAACCCAGGGTAGAGGAGCTATACGTGTAGTCATATTTATCAGTTTTACAGTAGGAGCAGTGTTACACAGTGTCATATCCTGGAGGGATGTGTGTGTGTGTGTGTGTGTTTGTGTGTGTGTTTGTGTGTGTTTGTGTATGTTTGTGTGTGTCACATCTGCTTCTGTACTTTTAGCCCCTCTCCTCCACTCCTCTTCTCCTCCACTCCTCTTCTCCTCCACTCCTCTTCTCCTCCACTCCTCTTCTCCTCTACTCGGATGAGTAACGGAAGAAGAGCAATAATGAAAGCGTGTAGAAAGAGAGGGAGGAGGGGTTGTTAAACCCACTTGAAAGCTCCTCCCAATCGATAGTGACGGGCCAAGCACGGATGAAACCCAGGTTAAGTCCACTCTAATCAATACTGATGGCCAACCCAGGGGTTAAAACACGAGTCATTCTCAGCAGATCCAGGCAGTAGCCCTGTGGCCCATCGCGCAGATAAATCTACAGCCATGGACACGACGGGTTAACATCTACACATATTCAGCATGGATGACTCCCGCTCTGGGCTGGATCAGTGGTAAATGTAGATGTATCAACGTGGATGGGTACGTTGTACAATTGGAGAGTTAGACAGACAATCATCACTTTTCAATGGAGATGGGCATCGCGTAGCTAAATCTGCATTGGATGGGAGTGGGTGAGACATGATGTGGTTGGTGTGTGTGTGTTTCTGATATTGTAACAGACAGTACGGGAGAGTAAGAGAGAAAAGCAAGATTCATGATGGACTTTTTCAGACTCGGCATAAGAGACATACGCTGGACAGCAGGACTGGCCACATTGATCCAGCAAACACATGTGCAAGTATCAATGACCAATACTGATCAATCAATGATGAGTGATGATCAGGATTTCAATAAAGGGAAGCTTACAGGCAATTCCATGGCAACGGAATGATGCTGAGACTCACATTTTTTTCACTTTAAAATGTATTCCAAACAAAAAACATTGATTTCAAAGTTAAACAAACTGCACAAGTCTATGCGCAATGACTTTGAACAATTTACACAGTAAACAAGCAAAACATAGCAAAACAAGTAACATAATTGCAGTAAAATCTCCCTCAGTTTTATTCTGTTATCAAACTTTGTATCTTCACAGTTCTTCCTTTAAATGTGTTTCTGTAAAGTTCTACAGTTTGTTCAACTTTAAAATCAATGGTTTTTCTTTGGTAAACATTTGAAAGTAAAACATCTCAGTCTCAGCGTGATTTCGTTAACATGGAATTGCCTTTACATGATCATCTGTGATATAGTGGTCATCCTGGAGAGCTATGAGAAGTGCAGGTTTTAATTCCAGCCCAGCAGTAACATACCTGATTTCACTAACCAATTATTGCTGGGTTGGAACAAAAGCCTGCCCTCCATGTAGCTACCCGAGACTACGGGTTGGTGATCACTATACAGTAAATGATGGTGCTGCTGAAGAGACTGCTAGCTGACAGTATATTACTCTCTGTACTGTTCCCTCTTTCCCTGTCTCAATCTGTCTTTCTGGGGCTTTTATAGATGGGGGAGGTATAGAGGGGTGACCCCCCCCCCCCCCCACATCTTCACCCCTTCCCTTGATCAGCAGTGGTTAGTATTTCAGTTCATGTCCATTTAATCAATTCAATTGAGGAAAAGTCTAAGTTTTCAACTGAGGAGAAACAGTACTACCTAAAGGTGTCCAAAAAGAACACTCATTTTCTTCTTAAAACATTTGACCCCTATTTGCTCCTCCTAATAAACATGTCCCTCCTTTCCTTTCCTCCATCTTAGTGTGACTCCAGTCATATATTACTGTGGTGTTGAAGCGGTCTTTAACCTTTACTAAGTTCAAGTTTCTCTGGTGGCCATCAGTCCTGGTCTTGTTTAGGTTACCTGTCATGTGTCTTCGCCCCTCTCTCTCTGCACCTTAATGTCTACCGCAGTAAGTGTTATGTCTAATGGGCCGGGTGGGAGGGTGGAGGACTCTACTACTACTGCATTTAAAGATCCCATCCTGAAACAGGGCCAAAATGGAAACTCAGATAGACCTGGAATGGATTGAGCCAAGACCTCAGGGAGCAATAATGGTTGTTCTCAATACGACGATAAAATCCATGGCTTCTCTCTCTCTCTCTCTCTCTCTCTCTCTCTCTCCTCTCTCTCTCTCTCTCCTCTCTCCCTCTCTTCTCTTCTCTCCCTCTCTCTCTCTCTCTCTCTCTCTCTCTCTCTCCTCTCTCTCTCTTACTCCTCTCTCTCTCTCTCTCTCTCTCTCTCCTCTCCTCTCTCTCTCTCTTCTCTCTCTCTCTCTCTCTCTCTCTCTCTCTCTCTCTCTCTCTCTCTCTCTCTCTCTCTCTCTCTCTCTCTCTCTCTCTCTCTCTCTCCTTCTTCTCCTCTCTCTCTCATCTCTCTCTCTCTCCTCTCTCTCTCTCTCTCTCTCTCTCTCTCTCTCTCTCTCTCTCTCTCTCTCTCTCTCCTCTCTCTCTCTCTCTCTCTCTCTCTCTCTCTCTCTCTCTCTCTCTCTCCCTCTCTCTCTCTCTCCTCTCTCTCTCTCTCTCTCTCTCTCTCTCTCTCTCTCTCTCTCTCTCTCTCTCTCTCTCTCTCCTCTCTCTCTCTCTCTCTCTCTCTCTCTCCCTCTCTCTCTCTCTCTCTCTCTCTCTCTCTCTCTCTCTCCCTCTCTCTCTCTCTCTCTCTCTCTCTCTCTCTCTCTCTCTCTCTCTCTCTCTCTCTCTCTACTTTATTGACATGGAAAGTAAAACACTTCCATTGTCAATGGAAGTGTTTAACATCATCAAAGACAGGAATATACTAGACTGTTTGTAATGAAGCAATAATAATGATAGCGTTAATCATATCGTCAATAAATAGTAATAAAGAATAGACCAATATGAATAACCACACTATTTTTCACTTGGCTGTCCATCAGGTTGTCTTTTTCTGTATGTATTTAAGTTTGTCTTCATCATTTAGGTTTTCAAATTCTTCGTATTGTTTTATAATTTTCGGGGAAGAATGTATTTTCTTATGTCAGAATATCTGTCAGAAATTGATAGAAAATGCTGCTCTGTCTCTATCTCTTCCTGGGTGCAGAATGAGCTAATCCTGACCTCTCTGGGCAGCCATGTTTGCCTGTGACCACCGGTCTCTATGTTTTTTTTCTCTCCATTTTCTATCAGTCACAGTGGTCAGATAGTCTGCCACCATGTACTGTCTGTTTAGAGTGAAATAGCATTGACGTTTAATTAGATTTTCTTGTGGTGTCTTTCCAATAGGTGATATATTTACATTTTTGCTTTGTGATAATTTGGCTGTCTTGAGGCTTTGTTGTGTTGGTAGGGGTTAGTGAATTGAGCCTCAGGACCAACTGGCTAAGGGGACTCTTCTCTCTCTCTACATACACCATACACACATGCAGCACACAACACCGTGCAATTATCTTATTTATTGTTGTCTTTTTTCTGAGTTATGTCTCCCAGGGACTGTTGACATGCCTTTCTCCTTTACTCCTGAACACAGTTACTTCTGTTCTGACAGTTTCCTAGGTTCTAACCCAGTTTCAGCTCACCATCTCCATACTTCCTGGTTATGATTACCCCTGGTTACCCCTGGACACAGAGATAGTCATGCGCTCATTAAAGTGTCACTAAGCATGCGGAATCTATGCTGAGCTGTAATGGGCCAGTAGACATACAGACAGACTGTATGTGTGTGTGTGTGTGTGTCTCTGTGTGTGTGTGTGTGTGTGTGAGTTGGGTTGTAGTGTGTTCCACGATGTAGAAATGTGTGTTCAGGATCATGTTCTTCTATCCCAACCCTACCAAACTGTTTCACTCCATAAGAGAATGGCTGAGCCACGAAAAGAGAGAAACAAATAAGTAAAGTAAGACACAATAGCAAACATGTTCTTTCCATGCATATCAAGTAAGCTTTTTGGAGGATGGCGTGAAAAATTATTCCATGACAATAAAAAGAAAGACAAAAAACAACTCCAGCCAGCTAGCCAATTAATTTGGGCCTGTGATCTCAAAGGGTTGGTGGAGAGGTGCTTGGCTACATAGCGCTAAGCTAATTCATGTAGCATATCCCATCTGTATTAAATATATGCATGAGGCTAATTCCGTTAGCTGTAGCACGCAGTTGCAGGAGCTAGTTCCCATTAGCGGTAATCCGCCTCCAGTGAAATCAAGCTGGTCGAGGCCAACATTGCTTTTTTTGCATGAAGCAAACAACATTTAATTTGCTTTGCTAAATCAAAGCGTAGCATTCTGGATTCTGGATTCTGCCTTACTCTCTTACCCCCCCCCCCCCCCCCCCCCCCCCCCCTCTCTCTCCCTGACTCGCCTCTCTCTCTCACACACTCATACACCCCCCCCCTCTCTCTCTCACTCACTTCCCCCCTCCATCTCTCACACACTCAATCTCTCTGCCTCGATCTTTTATGTCTTACTTTCTTTCTCTCTTCTCTATCTTTCTCTACCTATACCGCTCTCTCTCTTTTTCCTCATCCTCTCCCTCTCTCTTTTTCTCTCTCTCCACCTTTTCCCTTTCTCCTCCTCCTTTCTCTCTTCCTATTTTTCAGTGGGATAAATTACTTGAGAATCATAACAGAATAAAAATTACAGAGAGAGGGAAGAGACAGAACAGAATGTTCTGTCTCTTCGCATACTCACACCCTTACCCTGAGATTTAATTACATGTGTATGTGTGTGTGTATGCGTGCGTGCGTGTGTGTTGGTGTCTCAAGTGTGGCACAAACACACATACGCACACACCCTCAAATGCACACACACACACACACACACACACACACACACACACACACACACACACACACACACACACACACACACACACACACACACACACACACACACACACACACACACACACAGAAATGGTGTGTTGGTGTGTAGTGAAATAAAAACATTCTGTTCTGATTTGGTAGATGTTTCATGTATATCTCAGAGGGACATAGCGTGTGTTTGGAGTGTGTTTCCAGGTCAGGGCTGGAGCCTATGAGACACACTTTTGTTATTGAGTGTGTGGGAGAGTGTGCACGGCTATGTGTGTATTGCTCTGTGTATGCGCAAAAGAGTAAGAGTGTGTGTGTGTGAGCTCCTTGCGGTGCAATGCAGAGCCAGTCTAAAAAAAATGCTGCTTGGTGGTTCGTATTGAACTTGACCTGCGGGCCAGATCAATGTGTGTGTATATGTGTGTTTGTTTGTGTGTGTGTGTACGCGAGCCAAATCAATGTGTCTCCATGTGTCACGGATTGAGAGAGCTCACTGATTACCCAGGGGTGGGTGGGGGAGGGGAGCGGGGAAGCAAGGGAGGGAAGGATGAGAGGGAGCAGAGGAGGGAGGGAGGGATGAGATTTAGCAGAGGACAGGGCTGAGACCAGGATCAGAGAGAATAGCATCTCATTTAATTTTATTTTCATTTAATTTCACTCTATCTGGGGGAGCTGTAATGCACAGCGTTCTCCACTGCTGGAGTTCACATCCTCATCCAGATGAAGCAGTATTCTCAGAAAAACTGGATAATGTTCTACCCATCAAACCAAACAATATTTGTGCATGGGTCTGTATGCCTAGTCTGTATTATTCTGAAAGTACATACACACGCACGCGCGCGCGCGTACACACACACGCACACACACACACACACACACACACACACACACACACACACACACACACACACACACACACACACACACACACACACACACACACACACACACACACACACACACACACACACACACACACACACACACACACACACACACAGCTCTAACTCCCTATACACACAGCTCTATCCCCCATACACACAGCTCTACCTCCCCATACACACAGCTCTACCCCCATACACACAGCTCTACCTCCCCATACACACAGCTCTACCCCCCATAGACACAGCTCTACCTCCCCATACACACAGCTCTACCCCCCATACACACAGCTCTACCCCCCCATACACACAGCTCTGCCCAGGTGAGAGTATGAGATGTCTGTGGGGTTAACGAGAGACCAGGTCTCCAGAGTTCCAGAGATAGTCAGGGGCTAGACTGGGTCCTCCGTAGCCCAGCAAGGAGCTCTGAGTGGGGCATCAGTATGCACCGCCACCAACCCCTGCTGAGCTCATCAGTGGTGTGTGTTTATGGTGAGGGCCCGAGTCGATGGATTGTGCGTGTGTGTGTGTGTGTGCACTGCTCATTAATGCCTAACGGTGTGTGGTCATAGTCACGGTCAAGGTTGGAGTAACTGGAGTGACACACTGTGATCAGTATCATGGCGGCAACCAATGCTCAGCGTTAGAGGGTTGTTGTCTGTGGACTAAAATATGAACAAAATGTTATTATCCATAACATAGGAATTATATCATGTATAAACATTGTATGTGTTTATTCATGATTATAATAACGAAACATGTATTTATTGTTAATGACCACTGGGATAAACAAAGGGCATCATGAATTGACCAGTTGTTAGTTTTCAATAAAACAGTCCAAGCAAGCTAAATCCTACAACAAATCTTACTGTATCAATTTCAAACATGACACTAAAAATACTTAAAGATTACATTCAAATATGTAACATTAAAATACTTAAAGATTAAAGTAAGAACAAATGGTACAGGCTGCATTTAGTAAGTGCAGGAAAACACACATTCACACAGACCATGAATCAAATCTCATTTTTGCATCGATTGCTTGTGTTTCAATAAAAATCTACGATGCTTGTCACATGTCAGGTAGGGTCAACACAACAAATCCTTCTGATTCAATTTCCTCTGGGAGGGGTGTGGCTAGAGAGAGAGAGAGGGATGGAGAGAGAGAGAATGAGAGAGAGAGAGAGAGAGAGAGAGAGAGAGAGGGAGGGAAAGAGAGAGAGAGAGGGAGTGGAAGAGTTGGTTATTTTGACCACCTGCTGCTGGGTTCATGAACACACACACACACACACACACACACACACACACACACACACACACACACACACACACACACGCATGCATACACAGTCAACTGACTACACAGGAGCATTGGTTTGTAAACAGCAGAGAGAGAGTGAGAGAGAGATTGAGAGAGAGAGAGAGAGAGAGAGAGAGAGAGAGAGAGAGAGACTGCTTCTGCTGTGTGTGAGTTTGCTGCATAACTGTCAAACACACAACAATAATCACAGAAACTATTATTGTCAATTCCATTGTTGTCATATATTCTTGAGGTGGATCTTCTTTTTGTCATCGGAATAGAGTTAGATAGAGGAATGACAGCCTTTTCTCTGACTTCTGATTCTAGTTGAAGTGAAAAGGTACAAAAACACCTATAAAATGTTATACCACTTCATGTTTAATGATGGAGTGAGATGGTGACACCCAACAAGTACATTACCACCTCTTATCTTCAACAGAAAACCTCAATGACAGACAGCATACTGGGAGTGTCTGTAATGCATCTGTCAGTATAACACACAGGGAGGACACACACACACACGCACGCACACACACACACACACACACATACGCTCGCACACGTGCGCACACACACACACACGCACACACTCCAGTAATAACTGGGAAAATAGGCTCATGAATCCAGAAGGTTATTACAACACGAATAAACGCCCTAAAGGAGAATTATTCTGTAAATAAAACAGCAGCCCATCAGTTGTGCAGGCTTTCCCAGGCTTCGGCTCGAAGGGCTAATAGCTCAATAGGACAGTGTCAGTGTAATAGAGGAATAGTTTAAAGGGATGAGTAGTGGATTGCCATGCATACGTTTAGCACCCAGACTGGGGTAGGTCTATCACACAGATAAAGATCGGGGCGTATGGGATATTAGTCGATAGTAGATAACACACACACACTGTATAATCACCACATTTAACAACATTGTATTTGGGTATAAGTTCCCTATAAATGGTATAGAATGTTACTGTATCAACAAATGATCAACTGCAACTCTGTGCTAGGGTTAGGGTTAGGGTTAGGGTCAAGGTTCGGTTTAGGGTTAGGGTTCGGTTTTTGGGTTCGGTTTAGGGTTAGGGTTCAGTTTAGGGTTAGGGTTAGGGTTAGGTTTAGGGTTATATTTAGGGTTAGGGTTAGGATCAGGATAAGCAAATGGTTAGTTGAGCAGTTTGTATGGGGATTATTCCAAGACAGTATATAGTGGAGGAATAGAAGGAACCAATGCCTCCCAGTTTTCTACAAAACCCCTTGCATCTCTCTTTCGCTTACACACAACGCAGTGCTATTATTTCATCATTTGATTCCAGGCCTGGACGGCACAGCGATCCATCAGAATGCAAACAGCACACAGAGCCAATCTATAGCACATCTATTTCCTTCCTGCATGTCACACCACATAGAGGGGAGTGTTTATTAAAGCCTAAACACAGGTGAGGAGGAAAGACACACACACACACACACACACACACACACACACACACACACACACACACACACACACACACACACACACACACACACACACACACACACACACACACACACACACACACACACACACACACACACACAGATACCTAAAGTCAGTGTACACTAACTGGTGGGGAGGGGTTGAATGTGCCATATACACACTCTCAGACACACAAACAAACATGCACACACACTCTCTGACGCCTCGCCTGGCTCCGACCTGTGATAGATTGGCTGCACCCCCGCCGTGACAGACGAGCGATGGATAGAGCGTGGGGCAGATGAAGGGAAGGAGAGAAAAAAGAGAAAGGAGGAAAGGGCTGAGTGCAGCCGTCTCCAAGCCAGGGAGGATCTCACAGGCCAAGGAGACATTTCCTCGGCACGGGAACGTGTCATTTCCTCTAAACAAACAGCACATCTGTGTAACCGATGAGACCTTAAGGGCCACCCTGCCAACCCTCCCTCCTCCTCTTCCTCCTCCTCTTCCTATCTGCTCTCAATCAATTCTCCACTATCTGCTTTTCAGTTTCCCTCTTCTTCCACCACCCTCTCTCATTCTCTTTCCGTTCCTCTGTTTCTCCTAGTCTCTTCCATCTTCTCTCGCACACACAGAGGTGTCAATCAATCCTTTCTAACCCCTCCCCCTCTCGTGGGCCCTCCCATAGGACGTATCACCCTGCCAGCAGATGAAAACATCACCTCTCTGTCTCTACCCCTCCTACAACCCCAATATACACACACCATTTCACCCCTTAGAGCACCGGACAATCAATCCAACCCTGCAACCCTTACATCTCATGCCTCTGATAGCTTTATTGACTGGGCTAGGTCGTGTGTGTCTGTGTGTGTGTGTGTGTGTATCTGTGTGTATCTGTGTGTGTCTGTGTCAATGTGTTATGTCATGAGTGTTGTTTCCCTCTTACTAGCTCTGACTTTATTGAGGAAACATTTTCGCACTTTGACTGTGATACGTGGTTGTCCCACCTAGCTACCTTGAGATGAATGTTCTGAATGTAAGTCGCTCTAGATAAGAGCGTCTGCTAAGGGGTGGAGCAAAATTCACAGAATGGGTACCAGGAGGAAAATAGGGGAGGGTCATGCTTTTTCAATTTCAGTCAAGGGTTTAGTACTTTTTAAATCGAGTCCAGGGGAGGGTCATGTCATTTGTAATGTCAATATATATTCTTTCAGAATGAGTTGCTTATTAGACTATGTATCGATGTGTCCCCGATGTCGCCTGTCATCTCTGATTCTTCGCTGTGCCTGCAATATCAAGTGAGCCTATAGGCTATTTAGTGTGGTCTCAATCAGATGATCCATAGCATATAGGCTATAGGCTACAAAGTGCATGCTTGGAGAAGCACAGATCAAAGATATGTCTAAGATAGCTGCTGGGATGGTGTAAATTAAACTGGGCTGCATTACACACTGCATTGGATATTCCAACCCTGAGCCCCAGTCTACTCTGCTCTTGCTGATCAAAACCTTTTTTGTGTACTGCCTAACCAATGGCTGTGCTGTGTAGGCCCACAGTGGCCGTTCAGGGGGAGAGTCAAACGCTTCTTCCCGAAAATCATTTTTGATAGTCCAAAACAATGCAATATCTTGTGCGCGGCCTAGTCTACAGCCTATGTTCTGTTCAGTTTGAGAAGGAGAACTAGTCTATAGCCTGTGTTCTGTTCAGTTTGAGAAGGAGGACTAGTCTACAGCCTGTGTTCTGTTCAGTTCGAGAAGGAGGACTAGTCTACAGCCTGTGTTCTGTTCAGTTTGAGAAGGAGGACTAGTCTACAGCCTGTGTTCTGTTCAGTTTGAGAAGGAGGACTAGTCTACAGCCTGTGTTCTGTTCAGTTTGAGAAGGAGGACTAGTCTACAGCCTGTGTTCTGTTCAGTTTGAGAAGGAGGACTAGTCTACAGCCTGTGTTCTGTTCAGTTTGAGAAGGAGGACTGGAGGTCAACTTTGATTGCATGTTACTACTATAATTGTCGCATTCAGGCCTACCTTCTATTGAAGAAAATAGCAAAAAGCACAGGCCTGCCACTTGTTTAAGATTTTGAAAAAAATCTAACAGATCCGATTACGTAAATGTATCTATAACAGCACGTTGGTCCACAATGCTTTATGCTAGAAACAAGCTGTACAATAAGTAAGACGTGACTCTGCATATGGGGATATCATTGTTTTGTTTATTTGACATTCAGAGGCTGAACTACAACTTTCTATAGCTGAGAAGACAAAAAAGTGACTTTGCTTGGGAATGAATCTAATTCTGTCTGTATCAATTGATTAAGCTATTCACTTTATGTACAATAGTAGATGTTTAAACCTAGAGAAGATGTTGTGACCTTCTCTCGTTGGGTTAAGCCACAGAAGAAGAGTAGCCAGCAGTTAAAGTTTACATTTTTTTGCGGCGGTAGGTCTACTCTGTCTGGGATGGAAAGGTAGGGCTACTCTGTCTGGGATGGAAAGGTAGGGCTACTCTGTCTGGGATGGAAAGGTAGGGCTACTCTGTCTGGGATGGAAAGGTAGGGCTACTCTGTCTGGGATGGAAAGGTAGGTCTACTCTGTCTGGGATGGAAAGGTAGGTCTACTCTGTCTGGGATGGAAAGGTAGGTCTACTCTGTATGTGATGGAAAGGTAGGTCTATTCTGTCTGGGATGGAAAGGTAGGGCTACTCTGTCTGGGATGGAAAGGTAGGTCTACTCTGTCTGGGATGGAAAGGTAGGGCTACTCTGTCTGGGATGGAAAGGTAGGTCTACTCTGTATGTGATGGAAAGGTAGGTCTACTCTGTCTGTGGTGGAAAGGTAGGTATACTCTGTCTGGGATGGAAAGGTAGGTCTACTCTGTCTGGGATGGAAAGGTAGGGCTACTCTGTCTGGGATGGAAAGGTAGGGCTACTCTGTCTGGGATGGAAAGGTAGGTCTACTCTGTCTGGGATGGAAAGGTAGGGCTACTCTGTCTGTGATGGAAAGGTAGGGCTACTCTGTCTGGGATGGAAAGGTAGGGCTACTCTGTCTGGGATGGAAAGGTAGGGCTACTCTGTCTGGGATGGAAAGGTAGGGCTACTCTGTCTGGGATGGAAAGGTAGGTCTATTCTGTCTGGGATGGAAAGGTAGGGCTACTCTGTCTGGGATGGAAAGGTAGGTCTACTCTGTCTGGGATGGAAAGGTAGGTCTACTCTGTATGTGATGGAAAGGTAGGTCTACTCTGTCTGTGGTGGAAATGTAGGCCTTCTCTGTCTGGGATGGAAAGGTAGGCCTATTCTCTCTGTGATGGAAAGGTAGGCCTACTGTGTCTGGGTTGGAAAGGTAGGCCTTCTCTGTCCTGGATGGAAAGGTAGGCCTTCTCTGTCTGGGATGGAAAGGTAGGCCTACTCTGTCTGTGATGAAAAGGTAGGCCTACTGTGTCTGTGATGGAAAGGTAGGCCTACTGTGTCTGTGATGGAAAGGTAGGCCTAACCTTTGAAAGTACCATGCTCACATTCCTAATGATGTCTCAGATTTAATGATTTGCAAACAAGACACCGTGATTAGGCATTGGAGAAACATCATAAGATGAACACATTGGCTATCTCTCTCTGCATTCTTAGCCTGTAATTTTGGTAATTTATGTGGTATTAAAAATGTTGTGGTAATATGTTTATAAAAGGCAATTTTTCTCAGACCTACAAATACAATGATAGATTCATGCAATGTTTTTACTTAAAAGGCAATCTTTCCATCCCTACTCTTGTCCACGGTGGTCTGCGAACCCACAACCTTCTGGCCCGCAGCCCTGTGTGCTATCAACAGATTCTAAAACTGCATAACTAAGGTTCTGGTCTGTCTAAGAAGTGAGGGTAAATGGAGGACATGAACTCTGTTAGCCATTTTATGTTTTATTTTAGGTATAGGGGAGGGCCACTTAAAAAAGAATATTAAGCGCTCAGGGAGGGTTTAGGTCAAATATATTTTGCTGAAGGGAGGGCCATCCATTTTCATTTCATATTTTCTCTATGTAACCCTCATTAAAACAACGTTCACTCCCGTAGTGAGCGTGTTAGACATGACGTGTG
>NC_034194.2:22375572-22475572 GCF_002021735.2 Oncorhynchus kisutch | reverse complement strand
AGCAGCTATCCCTCTGCTGATATTTTGTTTATAGCTACGTAAGGTTGGGCCTAGTGTGTACTTGGATAGTAGTGCTGCTGAAAGTGGTTTTGGAGGGCCAGTCGTGGGTAGGTACTCTTCCCTTTGGTCTAAGATCTGATGGGGAAAATTACCTGCATGGAGTGCCGTCCTATGGTTGAAACGTTACACCAAGGACCTCACTCGGTTAATGCAGGGGAACTGAACATCCCATGGCACTCATGGCTTTGTTAACCCCAGTGTCCTGGCTGTGTTAACCCCAGTGTCCTGGCCGTGTTTACCCCAGTGTCCTGGCTGTGTTAACCCCAGTGTCCTGGCCGTGTTTACCCCAGTGTCCTGGCTGTGTTAACCCCAGTGTCCTGGCTGTGTTTACCCCAGTGTCCTGGCTGTGTTAACCCCAGTGTCCTGGCTGTGTTAACCCCAGTGTCCTGGCTGTGTTAACCCCAGTGTCCTGGCTTTGTTAACCCCAGTGTCCTGGCTGTGTTAACCCCAGTGTCCTGGCTGTGTTTACCCCAGTGTCCTGGCTTTGTTAACTCCAGTGTCCTGGCTGTGTTAACCCTAGTGTCCTGGCTGTGCTAACCCCAGTGTCCTGGCTTTGTTAACCCCAGTGTCCTGGCTTTGTAACCCCAGTGTCCTGGCTGTGTTAACCCCAGTGTCCTGGCTGTGTTTACCCCAGTGTCCTGGCTTTGTTAACCCCAGTGTCCTGGCTGTGTTAACCCTAGTGTCCTGGCTTTGTTAACTCCAGTGTCCTGGCTGTGTTAACCCCAGTGTCCTGGCTGTGTTAACCCCAGTGTCCTGGCTGAACTCCCAATTCACAGTACGCCACCTAATTATCCCCAGCTTCTTGTTGGCACTGTAACCACTCCTTGGCTCGCCACTGCCTGTGTGCGGTGAGTGTTCTGGCACAAAATGGTTACTGTGCATCACCTAGGTGGGCAGTTCAGATTGATGTGGTGGGTCGGGTGAGTTACTTGCATGCATCAGCAGGGTGTAACACAAAGAGACAGAAACAGGGAGAGCGAGGGGGAGAAAAAAATGGCAGAGAAGAGAGAGTAAAGGGGAGCGATCCAGAAAGAGAAAGAGGAAAAACAGATAAGATAAATGATGGAAACTGAGTTGAAGAGGAGATGAGATGAGAGGGGGGAGGAAGTCAGAGAAAGAAGAGAGAGAAGACTTTAAAGCCAACTGAGAGAAAGAGTCAGCTCAGCAGTATAGAGTTAGCCCAGGGTTACTGCATAGGGCTCCTCATCAGCACCTTCTGCTGTGAATATCAGTGACGCATCGCTGCTACGGTACACTGCCCCCAGATACAGAGCCATCATCATCATCATCATCCTCATCATTCTAACCCCAAGATGATGATCATCATCTTCCTCAATGCACTGGCCCAAATGTACTGCGCTAACCTCAGTTCTTCTTCATCTTCATCATCCTCACCAATGACAAAAAGCAACTATTTGCTCATTTCAACACAGTCATCTTCATCAGTTGTTATTTTAAGTTCACTGGGCAAAGGCAAGGTTTACTGGGGTTCTCTCCCAGACCCATACCCACCTGCCCCTGGCACAGACAAAAAAGGGAGAATAACTGCATGTCTTCCTCTATCTCGCTTCCCTCTTTCCCTCTTTGCTTCTCATCCTCCAATCCATCCCTCTCTCCATTTTTTATTACAGTGAAGCAGAGAGGTGCAAAAACTGCTACAAATTAAACAGCCCCTGCCTCTCTCTCTCTCTCTCCTTTTCCCTTCTGAGCTCCATTGGCTCAATGCCAACAGCCTGTGGAATCACCCACTTGCTGCTAAGATGAGGACACACACACACTTATTGCACACTCACAAAAATAAAAGCTCAAGCATATGTGAATGTGTGAAGTGTGTGTGTGTGCATTAGCGAACGTGTGTGTGAGGGGGAAGGCACGAGGCTGATCAGCTCGCTAATGAGAGAGAACACTAATCATATTTCACACTGACATAAACACAATCACAATATCTGTATCTACTGCCTGCAACCTTACTCTTCCTCCCCTCTCCACCTCCTTCCTTCCCTCACTCCCTCTCTACCTCCCTCCCGGCTTCCCTCTCTCTCTAGGATAGAGAGTCTTGGGAATGATGATCATAATGAGTCCGTTGAACAACTGAGACAAGATTAACACTGAACACCTCAGACAAGATCAACACTGAACACTTGAGACAAGATCAACACTGAACACTTGAGACAAGATCAACACTGAACACCTGAGACAAGATCAATACTGAACAACATACAAACTCCTTCATCCCAGGTGGCAAAACATCTCCTTTCACACTCTTCCCTTCTCAACCTATATCCCTCTCTCGTCTTCTCTATGTCCCTCCCTCTCTCCATCTCAATATAGAGGAGTGCTTTTATTTAAGCTTGGGCTTGGGGGGTGGAGGCAACATACAGTCATTTATCCACTGGTAGTCCTATCCATCACACAGACAATGTACACACTCTACTGCCATGCATCACCTGCGTCGGCAGGAGAACTGTGTGTGTGTGTGTGTGCTTGCATGCATGTGTGTGTCCGTGCGTTTGAGGAAGAGTGACAGAGGGAGAGAGAGAGAGAAGAAGGGGAGAAAGGAGATGTAGTGAGTGAATAAATGAGGAGAGAGAGAGCTCTAGACTAAAAGAAAATATAGAGATAAGGTGGAGAACACAGTATAGAAACAGATCCAGGGAGAGAGGGACTGGAGAGCAGTAGTGGAGGACCGAGCACAGACAGAAAAAGAGGGATAGAGAAGTGATAGCAGATAGAGAGAGTGCAGATAGAGGAGTGTAGCTGGACAGCAGGAGTGGGCGGTACATAGAAGCCCCTCTGCTGCAGTCAGGGTCTGTCACCATCCGGACGCCATTTTAAAACCATCAGATTCAGCTCCTCATAAACAAGGGTGTGACCCCGAACTTGGCCCCCTCTCTAAATGGCTCTGCTTTCTGTAATGGACCCAAAATGGCTGACTGTGAGGTACAAGGGTTCGTCTGTAATGGAGCCAACATGGCTGATTGTGAGCTATGTGGTTATTCTATAATGGAGCCAAAATGGCTGACTGTGAGGTACAGGCATTAGTCTACATGTATAATGGATCCAACATGGCTGACTGTGAGGTACAGGGTCTAGTCTATAATGGAGCCAACATGGCTGACTGTGAGGTACAGGGTCTAGTCTATAATGGAGCCAACAAGGCTGACTGTGAGGTAAAGGGTCTAGTCTATAATGGAGCCAACATGGCTGACTGTGAGGTACAGGGTCTAGTCTATAATGGAGCCAACATGGCTGACTGTAAGGTACAGGGACACACCCTTTCCACACAATTTCGCCTGGTGGACTGTGATATACATCACGATGGGCTTAGATTTCAGCGCGCATACAGGTGCACACAGCATTGAGAACAAGCCGAGCACTCGCTCGAGTCCAGATCATGGAATCTATTTAACACACCACCTAACTACATGATAGATGTTACTGTTTCATCGGGGAGTAACAGAGAAGAAGACATCTCATGTTCATGTTATGTTTGCTATTTCATGCAGCCACAGAATAGAAAGAAGCTAAACACATTTCTATTCAAATGTTGCATTGTTTGAAGTTAAGAGATACTGTATCATCATGAGACTGGGTGTGTAAGTATGCCTCCAGAATAATATGATAAAGTTCGCATCATCTTAAGGCCTAATGACGCCACTGGGCCCTCAAACAAATAAATAAGACCAAGGACATTCAAAATCGATTAGATTAACAGTTAACGAAGACAATAATGCTGATACCAAATTCATAAACCTATATAAAGTACCAGTAATACGTTTGGGCACACCTATGAATTTAAGGGTTTTTCTTTATTTGTACTATTTTCTACATTGTAGAATAATAGTGAAGACATCACATCTATGAATCACACATATGGAATCATGTAGTAACCAAAAAAGTGTTAAACAAACCAAAATGTATGTTATATTTGAGATTCTTCAAAGTAGCCAGCCTTTGCCTTGATGACAGCTGTAACGGCCGTTGGTGGAAGAAGATGAGGACCAAGATGCAGCGTGGTAAGTGTTCATCATTATTTTAATAAACTGAACACTAATTACAACAAGGAACAAAATAAACAACCGAAACAGCTCCGTCAGGTGCAAAACACACTAAACAGAAAATAACTACCCACAATGTGGGCAAGAGCTACCTAAGTATGGTACTCAATCAGAGACAACGATAGACAGCTGTCCCTGATTGAGAACCACTCCGGCCAAACAACACAGAAATAAAAAACATAGAAAATGAACATAGAATGTCCACCCTAGTCACACCCTGGCCTAACCAAAATAGAGAATAAAAAGCCTCTCTATGGCCAGGGCGTGACAACAGCTTTGCACACTCTTGGCATTCTCTCAACCAGCTTCATGAGGTTGTCACCTGGAATGCATTTCAATGCATTTCAATGAACAGGTGTGCCTTGTTAAAAGTTCATTTGTGGAACTTCTTTCCATCATAATGCATTTGAGCTAATCAGTTGTGTTGTGACAATGTAAGGGTGGTATACAGAAGATAGCCCTATTTGGTAAAAGACCAAGTCCATATTATGGCAAGAACAGCTCAAATATGCAAAGAGAAACGACTGTCCATCATTACTTTAAGACAGTTAATGCTGAAAATTTCATAAACTTTGAATGTTTCTTCAAGTGCAGTCGCAAAAACCATCAAGCACTATGATGAAACTGGCTCTCATGAGGAACGCCACAGGAAAGGAAGACCCAGAGTTACTTCTGCTGCAGAGGATAAGTTCATTGCAGTAACCAGCCTCAGAAATTGCAACCCAAATAAATGCTTCACAAGTACCAGACAAATCTCAACATCAACTGTTCAAAGGAGACTGCGTGAATCAGGCATTCATTGTCGAATTGCTGCAAACAAACCACTACTAAAAGACACCAATTAGAAGAAGAGACTTGCTTGGGCCAAGAAACACGAGCAATGGACATTAGACCGGTGGAAATCTGTCCTTTTGTCTGATGAGTCCAAATATGACATTTTTGTTTCCAACCGCTGTGTCTTTGTGACATGCAGAGTAGGTGAACGGTTGATCTCCACATGTGTAATTTCCACCGTGAAGCATGGAGGAGGTGTGATGGTGTCGGGGTGCTTTGCTGGTGACACTGTCTGGGATTTTTTTAGAATTCAAGACACACTTAACCAGCATGGCTACCACCGATACACCATCCCACCTGGTTAGCGCTTAGTGGGACTATGATTTGTTTTTCAACAGGACAATGACCCAACACACCTCTAGGCTGTGTAATGGCTATTTTACCAAGAAGGAAAGTGATGGAGTGCTGCATCAGATGACCTGGCCACCACAATCACCTGACCTCAACCCAATTGAGATGGTTTGGGACGAGTTGGACCGAAAAGTGAAGGAAAAACAGCCAACAAGTGCTCAGCATATGTGGGAACTCCTTCAAGACTGTTGGGAAAGCATTCCAGGTGAAGCTGGTTGAGAGTGCCAAGTATGTGCAAAGCTGTCATCAAGGCAAAGTGTGGGAACTTTGAAAAATCTCAAATCTCAAATATAATTTGATTTGTCTTTTTTTGGTTACTACATGATTCCATATGTGTTATTTCATAGTTTTGATGTCTTCACTATTATTCTACAATGTAGAAAATTGTAAAAAATAAAGAAAAACTCTTGAATGAGTAGGTGTGTCCAAACTTTTGACTGGTACTGCATATATATCACATTGTGTGTGTGTGAGAGAGAGAGAGAGAGAGAGAGAGAGAGAGAGATGCTCACACAAATAGCATATGTAGCTAGGTCTACTGTAAATCTCACACCATATCCTGCATATCAATGTATTTAGGCATGATGATCATTGATCATACTGACCAGAAGTATTGATTAACACATCACAGTCACTGAAAAGGGAGGGGGAAAAGATAGGCTAGGGTCCGCTAATTTGATCTTGTTCATTTAAATGTAAATCATTCATCTCAGTGATTGAAAATATACAAGTAATATTGCATGTTGACTAACCAATAGCCAATAGCCATGATCAGTATATTTCATTGATGGTACATATTGGTAAGTTTTGGGAAAACTGGTCCAGCCACTTGGTAGCTAGGTATCACTAGTTCAAGTAAAGCAAAATGATGTACCAATATGAAAGTGCAGTTGTAAGTTATGAAGTATAAACCACCACAGTGACATCGGTGAAGAAGTTATGAATGATGTCCCAGGCAGAGTGTTCTCGGTTGAACGTGGAGGTGCATTGAACAGTCCTTGCACTTTGAAATCCACACCCATAGTGATGTACTGTATAGCACCCCCACCGGGCAGAATGGTGTGAAAAGAGTGTACAGGGTTTAGTCTAATGGAGCCAAAATAGTTAATTGGCTTACCTGGGTACTTTACTGAAGGTCCCGGCAACACCTCCTATTAGAGGATTTTCTTTGGTATTGCCATTAAAACAAATTCAAAATAGATGCAATTTGTACATTTCCATTTTTTTTTGTGTTATAATTGTATCTACAGTAGTTAGTCTGTAACGGACCCAAAATGGCTGAGAGATTGTGCCTCTCTCCAAAGCTGTAATTTCAATAAACCAGCAAGTACGTACACCTGCTTTAAAAGGTCGAAAGTACAACACAGCGCATGGATTCCTAAGGTCCATCCATCCATCAAAAATAAGTGGCCATCATGAAATGGACATTGTGCTAATGGGGAAGTGTTAATTGTTGTTATTTCAATTAGCATACCGGCATTATTAATGTCACAATTCTATGTTTACATGAAATGGGGAGAGACATTAATTGCATTTCACTGTTAGTCTACACCTGTTGTTTACGAAGCATGTGACAAATACAATTTGATTTGATTTGACAATCTATGACAGAGAAAAATGGTGTCAGAGAGAGCAAGAGTGAGAAAGACAGAGCGCGTGAGAGAGAGAGAGAAACAGAGAAAGAGAGGGGGGGGGGAGAGAAAGATAGTTGATGATCTGATACTGAGTCCACACACACCATCGCAGGCAGTGGTACGGTAATGACATGGAAATGATATGGTAATGATATGGTAATCTGGCAGCGTTATTCTACTCACCAGATAAGGAGAGGGAGAGGAACAGCCACACGCTGCACACAAACACACACACACATTTACAAACTCACACACTCACACAAAGACAGAACACAAACTAACTGACTGAGTGAGAGAATATTGAGACTGGGGACGGGGGTGGTGATGTGTTCTATCAAGTTGTAGGAAAGGAACAGGCTGAAAGCCGTGGGGTAGGGAGGATAGTTTGAATTCTCTCTCAGCAAAAAGGTCAGTGGACTTCTAAAAAGTCCTGTTTTCAACACAATACAGCAGCACACAAACTGAACCACGTCACCAGAAAATGTATTTAGCCTTTTACTTGTGAGCTTGAACTGAAGGTGTTGACCTGTAGAGTGTTCCGTCTTTTCCTGTTCCTGTCTGAGGATGGTGTGGAGTCATGTGTAGAGCATACAGTGCCTTCAGAAAGTATTCACACCCCTTGACTTTTCCCACATTTTGTTGTGTTACAAGGTGGGAATAAAATTGATTTAATTGTCTTTTTTGTCAACGATCTACACAAAATACTCTGTACTATCAAAGTAGATGAAAAAGAAGAAAAAAATATATATATTTTTTTTAAACGATTTATCTGGACTATATAACTATCCTACCCCCTTGGTCAATACATGTTAGAGATTCTAACCAGCAACCTTTCAGTTACTGGCCTAATGCTCTTAATTGCTAGGCTACCTGCCGCAGCTCTGTGAAGTTGGTTGTTGATAATTGCTAAACAGACATTTTCAAGTCTTGCTATAGATTTTAAAGCCAATTTAAGTCAAAACTGTAACTAAGCCACTCAGGAACATTCAGTGTCGCCTTGGTAAGCAACTCTTGGTAAGTGTAAATTTGGCCTTGTGTTTTAGGTTATTGTCCTGCTGAAAGGTGAATTTGTCTCCTAGTGTCTGTTGGCAAGAACATTGAACTAGGCTTTCCTCTAGGATTTTGCCTGTGCTTAGCTCTATGCATTTTCTTTTTATCCCCAAAAACTCCTCCGTAGTCCATGCCGATGAAAAGCATACCCATACATGATGCAGCTACCACCATGCTTGAAAATATGCAGAGTGGCACTCAGTGATGTGTTGTGTTGGATATGCCCCAAACATAACGCTTTGTATTTAGGACATAGAGTTAATTTCTTTGCCACATTTTTTGGCAGTTTTACTTTAGTCCCGTATTGCAAACAGGATGCATGCTTCAAAATATTTTCTGTACAGGCTTCTGCCTTTTCACTCTGTCATTTAGGTTAGTATTGTTGAGTAACTACAATCTTCAGTTTTCTCCTATCACAGCGATTCAACTCTGTAACTCTTTAAAAGTCACCATTGGCCTCATGGTGAAATCCCTGAGAGGGTTCCTTCCTCTCTGGCAACTGAGTTGGTAAGGATGCCTGCATCTTTGTAGTGACTGGGTGTATTGATACACCATCCGAAGTGTAATTAATAACTTCACCATGCTCAAAGGGATATTCAATGTCTGCATTTAAAATATCTATATTTTTTTATCTACCAATAGGTGCCCTTCTTTGCGAGTCATTGGAAAACATCCCTTTCCTTTGTGGTTGAATCTATGTTTGAAATTCACTGCTCGACTGAGGGACCTTACAGATAATTGTATTTGTGGGGTACAGAGATGAGGTAGTTATTCAAAAAATCATGTTAAATGTTACTATTGCACACAGAGTGAGTCCATACAACTTATTATGTGACTTGTTTAGCACATTTTTACTCCTGAAATTATTTAGGCTTTGGGGTTGAATACTTATCAACTCAGCTTTTCATAATTCATCAATTAAAATAAAAAATCTAAAATCATAATTCCACTTTCAAAGTATGGGGTATTGTGTGTAGATCAATGACACAAAATCTCAACATAATACATTTTACATTCAGGCTGTAACACAACAAGATGTGGAAAAAGTAAAGGGCTGTGAATATTTTCTGAACTGTAAGTGCAACACTGCCTCCCTATGGTCAAACTACACTACTGCAGTGTAACAAGATGACTGATAGCTAAGAAGGATCCTAAAGTGGGAGATAGAGTCCGCATTCAACAAATGATATTTCTGAAATAGACCAGACAGACACACTTATGAATATGACTGTCATGACCCTATTGTATTGTTGCCTTATGAATAGAATAACAAGCTAAATACTTGGGAAGGCCTGTTTACTTAGTAATGAACAATTGTACATTTTATAATATCTGCCTGTGCCTTTTATTTTAAATTGTACCACATTTTTTAAGCATAAAGAACTGAAATACATGAATAATTCAGAACAGTCAGAAAACAAACAAGCAACATTGCCACGCTAGCACCACCATTCTCTTTACCAGCCAGCCTCCCACTGTTCCTCCCAGCCCTCCTATCACCATTCCTCCCAACCAGCCAGCCTCCCACCATTCCTCACACCCAGCTCTCCTCACAACCAGCCATCCTCCCAGCCCTCCTACCAACCAGCCATCCTACCACCATTCCTACCAACCAGCCTACCATCGTTCCTCCCAGCCAGCCAGCCTCCCAGCCCTTCTACCACCGTTCCTCCCAGCCCTTCTACCACCGTTCCTCCCAGCCAGCCTCCCAGCTCTTCTATCACCGTTCCTCCCAGCCAGCCTCCCAGCCCTTCTATCACCGTTCCTCCCAGCCAGCCTCCCAGCCCTTCTATCACCGTTCCTCCCAGCCAGCCTCCCAGCCCTCCTCCCAGCCCTCCTCCCACCGTTCCTCCCAGCCCTCCTCCCACTGTTCCTCCCACCGTTCCTCCCAGCCCTCCTCCCAGCCCTCCTCCCACTGTTCCTCCCAACGTTCCTCCCAGCCCTCCTCCCACTGTTCCTCCCACCGTTCCTCCCAGCCCTCCTCCCACTGTTCCTCCCACCGTTCCTCCCAGCCAGCATCCCAGCCCTTCTATCACCGTTCCTCCCAGCCCTCCTCCCACTGTTCCTCCCACCGTTCCTCCCAGCCAGCCTCCCAGCCCTTCTATCACCTTTCCTCCCATCCCTCTTACCACTGTTCCTCCCAGCCAGCCAGCCTCCCAGCCCTCCTACCACTATTCCTCCCAGCCAGCCAGCCTCCCAGCCCTACTACCACGTTCCTCCCAACAAGCCAGCCTCCCAGCTCTCCAACCACCGTTACTCCCAGCCCTCCTACCACTATTCCTCCCAGCCAGCCAGCCTCCCAGCCCTACTACCATGTTCCTCCCAACAAGCCAGCCTCCCAGCTCTCCAACCACCGTTCCTCCCACCGTTACTCCCAGCCCTACTACCACCGTTCCTCCCAGACAGTCAGCCTCCCAGCTCTACTACCACCGTTCCTCCCAGCCAGCCAGCCTCCCAGCCCTACTACCACGGTTCCTCCCACCGTTACTCCCAGCCAGCCTCCCAGCCCTACTACCACCGTTCCTCCCAGCCAGTCAGCCTCCCAGCCCTCCTACCACTATTCCTCCCAGCCAGCCAGCCTCCCAGCCCTACTACCACGTTCCTCCCAACAAGCCAGCCTCCCAGCCCTCCAACCACCATTCCTCCCAGCCAGTCAGCCTCCCAGCCCTCCTACCACGGTTCCTCCCAGCCAGCCTGACAACCAGCCTACCAGCATTCCTCCCAGCCAACCAGCCTACCAGCCCTCCTACCAGCCCTCTTCCCAGCCCCCTTCCCTGCTCTGTCTGATTGACAGGTGGCTATATTTATGCAATACCACCAGGCGCACGTTCCTACTCCCTCCCGGCCGCTCCATCCGACGGCCAAATTAACCTTCCGTGCCGACGGGAGGGGTTGCTTGGCGAGGGCCAATCAGCAGGTGATTAGGGTGGGGGTGGGCGGGGTGAGGGGTCACAGCGACTGGGCCATCACAAGCCTGATTGGTTTCAATCAGGGACAGCTGGGAACTGAGCCACAGCGGGGCACTAATCAAAGCATCCCACAGCGAAGCATGAACAGTTACACACACACACATACACACACTGAGGTCGGTGCACGAACACACACTTGAACAGATACACAGCGAGGTGTGAGGATTGGGGAGAAATGAACAGTCAAAGACAACTGGGTAAACAGAAAATCCGGTAGGCGGACACACTCACACACAAACACACAGAGAGAGAAAGAGAGAGCGAGGGGGAGAGGGGGGGAGAGGGAGGAAAAGAGAGTGTCTTGCAAACACATAACTATGTAGTA
This sequence comes from Oncorhynchus kisutch, assembly GCF_002021735.2. Classification (NCBI taxonomy): domain Eukaryota; kingdom Metazoa; phylum Chordata; class Actinopteri; order Salmoniformes; family Salmonidae; genus Oncorhynchus; species Oncorhynchus kisutch. Next base: position 22,464,291 of record NC_034194.2, on the reverse strand, counting down.
ACTCTGTCAGAAAGAGAAGGCCTCAGTAAATTGGAGAAATAATTTGGTAAGGCTTGTTAATTTGTCCACCAAAGGATTTGTTAGGGGAACATATCATTGGTTGGTGTCGCTCTGTCCCGTAGCCTACTCTGACACATTGCCCGTGTTGGTCTAACAGTGGGACAGCCCATATTCTCCATGTTATATGTCACACTGAATCTCCACTATGGTTCAGACCAAGCGTCTTTAGAATAATTCCTCTTGGTTGATTGTAAAGAGTGGTGGTCGGTGTTGTTCTCTGATTCAACACTGAATAAATATATAAACGCAACATCAAATCAAATTAAAATGTATTTGTCACATGCGCCGAATACAACCGGTGTAGACCTGAAATGCTTACTTACAAGCCCTTAACCAACAATGTAGTTTTAAGAAAATAGAGTTAAGAAAAGATTGACTAAATATACTATAGTAAAAAAAGAGTAACACAATAAAATAATAATATAGAGCATATATACAGGGGGTACCGGTACAACGTCAATGTGCGGGGGTACAGGTAGGTAGGGGTACAGTGACTATGCATAGATAATAAACACAGAGTAGTCCAAGTAGCCATTTCATGAATTATTCAGCAGTCTTATGGTTTTTGGCATAGAAGCTGTTATGGAGCCTTTTGGACCTAGACTTGGCGCTCTGGTACCGCTTTCCGTACGGTACCAGAGAGAACTGTCTATGACTTGGATGACTGGAGTCAGGTTGCCTAAAAAGTTACATATTGGGCCACTCCATTAAGTTTGCTGACGACACAATCTAGTATAGAGTATAGAGGTCCTAGATGGCAGGATGCTTGGCCCTCCTTTTCCTGTCGTCTACAATAAGCTCCTTTGTCTTGCTCATGTTGAGGGAGAGGTTGTTGTCCTGGCACCACACTGCCAGGTCTCTGACCTCCTCCCCATAAGCTGAGCAGTTGTGGGTGAACAGGGAGTACAGGAGGGGACTAAGCACATACCCCTGAGGGGACCCCATGTTGAGGATCAGCGTGGCGGATGTGTTGTTGCCTTCCCTCACCACCTGGGGGCAGCCATCAGGAAGTCCAGGATCCAGTTGCAGAGGGATGTGTTTAGTCCCAGGGTCCTTAGCTTAGTGATGAGCTTTGTGGGCACTATGGTGTTGAACGCTGAGCTGTAGTCAATGAACAGCATTCTCACATAGGTGTTCCTTTTGTCAAGGTGGGAAAGGGCAGTGTGGAGTGCAATTGAGATTGCATCATCTGTGGATCTGTTGGGGTGGTATGCGAAACTGGAGTGGGTCTAGGGTTTGGACCAGTCAGTATCTGGCGGGACAGTCGTTTGCCTCTTGCAGCTCGGCACATCTACTTCACATAGAGTTAATCAGGCTGTTTTTGGGGGCCTGTGGAATGTTGTCCGACTCCTCTTCAATGGCTATGAGAAGTTGCTGGATATTGGCAGGAACTGGAGAAGGCTGTCATACACGTCGACCCAGAGCATCCCAAACATGCTCAATGTGTGACATGTCTGGTGAGTATGCAGGCCATGGAACAACTGGGAAATGTTCAGCTTCCAGGAATTGTGTACAGATCCTTGCGACATGGGGCCATGCATTATCATGCTTAAACATGAGGTGATGGCGGGGGATGAATGGCACTACAATGGGCCTCAGGATCTCGTCACGGTGTCTCTGTGCATTAAAATTGCACGGCACGGCTGGTCCAGGCCCTTGTGATGATTCAAGCAGTGGAGGATGTGAACAGGCAGCTAACCTCATAGAGGTAGGTAACCTCACCCTGGGGTACCACATCCTGGACTCCTGCTCTGATGTCACCACAGCCTTTGAGGTGTCTGAGTCCTTCATGAGAAGAGCCATTGGAGACTGCAACCAAAACACAGTCAAGTTTGATTATCTTTAACAGCATATTATCTTTAACTCCGGATATGATATTTATGGCTGTAAATGCATTTTTAAACAAACATTACATTTAACTTATCGGTTACCATGACGTTAGATGGGCTTGATTTATGTATAAAGGTGGTGGAGATGTCATTATAGTCTTGTCAAAATGCATCATTGTTATTTAGCGACGTCACCAGGATTTTTTTTTTTTTAACTAAATGGTGGATTGTCCACAGGTAGAAACACCACAGAGCGCCCCACTCTGCCCATCCTAGCCGAGGTTACCATTCGGAGGTGTCCATAGTGGTTGCTAAGCAAATCAATCTGGAGCACATCCCACAATTAAGGCTGAGCCTCAACAAGACCACAAACCAGCCTGCTTACTGGAGAGTAGATTTGATTATCTACAACTATAACAATTACGCTTTATGTTGAAGCCCGCAGTAATGACATAATAATGAATAAACAACTAATGACTAGATTACCCTCCCCTGACAGTGTGGTCTTTTTAGTGATGAAACTATGTTTTTGTGTTTTTGAGTTGTTGTATTGAATGTGTTGTATATTTATACCGGTAGTGATATCTCATATGTTATCTGTGGTCTAAGATTAGTTACTGTTTGACTACGGGCATCCTGAGCGACCCGTTTCCACCATGAAGACCCGTTTCCACCATGACCAGTTCCTCTGTTCCCCAAAAACGTCTGTCTTCTTTGGCTGGAAAGACATTTATGCCAATCTCCTGTTGGCACCGGCTGCCCTGGGGGTCCTGCTCATCCTCATCATGAGTATCATCTTCCTGGAACACTGGAACACCCCCGTGGTGCGGGCATCTGTGGGCCCCATCTTCCTCCTCATCCTCCTCTCTCTGCTGGGCACCTTCGCCAGTGTGGTGCTGTTTGCCGGTCATCCCACTGAGAGGCAGTGCCAGGCCCGCCAGGTCCTCTTTGGCCTCAGCTTCACCCAGTGTGTCTTTTTCATCCTGGTCACTCCCTAAAGATTGTCCTGGCCTTAGAGTTTGACCCGGATATCAAGGTGGTTCTTGAAAAGCGATACCACCCGTACGTTATCATCGATGTGTGTGTATCCCTGCAGGTTGTCATCTGTGCCTTGTGGCTGGCCCTTGAGCCCCTTCAGACTAAGTGGGAGGGCCTTAAGAACAAGCAGAAAATACTGTTTTTTTGCGACGAGAGACTGTTCAAGGCGTTCGGGGCCATGTTGGGCTACATTGGCCTGCTGGCCCACCGTCGGCTTTACTTTCGCCTTCAAAGAAAGGAACCTGCCAGGCAGCTACAACGAATCTGAGTTAATCACCTTTGGCATGCTCATCTATTTCCTCTGCTTGGTCATCTTCGGCCCTGTCTACAACACCACCACGAGGAGGTACCATCCTGCCTTGGAGATGGTGGTCATCCTCATCTCCGCTTATGGCATCCTGTTCTGTCACTTCCTGCTAAAGTGCTACATCATCTTGTTCAAGAAGGAAGCGAACACGCAAGGCGCATTCCAGAAAAAGGTATGGAGCTACAACTCCAGGGACGTGCTTACAGAGAGCCTGGAGACAAGGAAAAACTCTCTGGGGGTATTGGGAGGGGTGGAGAACCTGGGCCTGCAGCCGGAATCTTCATTATCATCATCTTCAACATCATCATCGTCCCTGTATAAAGAAAAGGATTCGTTGAACACCCCCTCGCTCCTTGTTCCTCCTAGCAGAGAGCAGTCCCAATCTAAACCCCAGCACATTAAGGAATAATGAGATCATGAAGCTAACAGAGGCCCAAAAGGTCTATGAGACATATGTCAGTGTGTCGTGATAAGTGTACAATGGGCTGAATGAAATCAGCAACAACAACAAAAACACATAGGGGTGAGCTATTCCTTTAAACTTCATACTACCGACTTGGGTCATTTTGACCCCAGAGGCATATTTTTGGGTCCTAGCCAAGAGGAGTTAAATTCTTCAAATTTTTCATGACTTTGTCAAAGAACTTGTTCTTAATAAATCTAAATCAACATGGCATTTCTTTTTAAAATCATGTCCCATTTGGGTCATTTTGTCCCCAGCCAAAAACACGTAATTCCTTCTACAGTAATTTGATAGATAGGACTTTTATTTCAATCTAGATTTCTCTGGAGACAAGTTATCTATACCACCAGAGGGCGGAGGGGGACCTGTATCAGGATTCTGACAGATCATCTGCAGAGATATAGCTCCCTGTGTATTCGCCTAATATTATACTTTTCTATACCACGCATATGACAGTGAACAAAACCTTACTTATGTGCATATAAAAATCTGCCAATTGTATAAGAAGTCTGCCAATGGTGTTAATACTTGACAGAACTGCAATACAGAAATCCGATAAGCTGTAAATCTACACAGAGAGCGAGAGACATAATATTAACTTACCGGTACACATATTATCAGAGGGTGGAGGGGGACCTGTATCACTGATTTGACCAGATAGATGGATCACCTGCAGCGATGGAGCACCTTATGTACTATGGTTATATCTGGTTGAAGTTAGGTATGACCGAGTACAACATCTAAATTAACTTCCATACTGTATATGCTCAGTTTCAGTCAAAACAGCTCATAAGAATCTGTAAGTGGTATGAACTGTAATACAGAAACCAGCTATCCTCTAAATGTACACATAGTGCTGCTGTATTGGTGTGTATTCCCCCCGAAAATGTTTTATTCTACAGAGAATGTTATATACGTAAGTACCAGAATTCCTATAATAGTATATACAGTTGAATTCGGAAGTTTACATACACCTTAGGCAAATACATTTAAACTCAGTTCTTCACAATTCCTGACATTTATTCCTAGTACAAATTCCCTGTCTTAGGTCAGTTAGGATCACCACTTTGTTTTAAGAATGTGAAATGTCAGAATAATAGTAGAGAGAATGATTCATTTCAGCTTTTATTTCTTTCATCACATTCCCAGTGGGTCAGAAGTTTACATACACTCAATTAGTATTTGATTGGCATTGTCTTTAAATTGTTTAACTTGGGTCAAACATTTTGGCTAGCCTTCCACAAGCTTCCCACAATAGTTGGGTGAATTTTGGCCCATTCCTCTTGACAGAGCTGGTGTAACTGAGTCAGTTTGTAGGCCTCCTTGCTCGCACACACTTTTTAACTTCTGCCAACAAATTTTCTATTGGATTGAGGTCAGGGCTTTGTGATGGCCACTCCCAATACCTTGACTTTGTTGTCCTTAAGCTATTTTGCCACAACTTTGGAAGTATGCTTGGGGTCATTGTCCATTTGAAAGATCCATTTGCGACCAAGTTTTAACTTCCTGACTGATGTCTTGAGATGTTGCTTCAAAATATCCGCATAATTTTTCTACCTCATGAAGCCATCTATTTTGTGACTTGCACCAGTCCCTCCTGCAGCATAGCACCCCCACAACATGATGCTTCCACCCCCGTGCTTCACAGTTGGGATGGTATTCTTTGGCTTGGAAGCCTCCCCCTTTTTCCTCTGAACATAACAATGGTCATTATGGCCAAACAGTTCTATTTTTGTTTCATCAGACCAGAGGATATTTCTCAAAAAAGTATGCTCTTTGTCCCCATGTGCAGTTGCAAACCGTAGTCTGGCTTTTTTATGGCGGTTTTGGAGCAGTGGCTTCTTCCTTGCTGAGTAGCCTTTCAGGTTATGTCGATATAGGACTCGTTTTACTGTGGATATAGATACTTTTGTACCTGTTGTCTCCAGCATCTTCACAAGGTCCTTTGCTGTTGTTCTCGGAGTGATTTGCACTTTTCTCACCAAAGTACGTTCATCTCTAGGAGACAGAACGCGTCTCCTTCCTGAGCGGTATGACAGCTAAGTGGTCCCATGATGTTTATACTTGCGTACTATACAGATGAACTTGGTACCTTCAGGAGTTTGGAAATTGCTCGCAAGGATGAACCAGACTTGTGGAGGTCTAAAATTTTTTTCTGAGGTCTGGGATGATTTCTTTTGATTTTCCCATGATGTCAATCAAAGAGGCACTGAAGGTAGGACTTGAAAGTTTGAAGGTAGGACTTGAAATTCATCCACAGGTACACCTCCAATTGACTCAAATGATGTCAATTAGCCTATCAGAAGCTGTTTAATGGCACAGTCAACTTAGTGTATGTAAACTTCTGACCCACTGGAATTGTGATACAGGGAATTAAAAGTGAAATAATCTGTCTGTAATCAATTGTTGGAAACATTACTTGTGTCATGCACCAACTTGCCAAAACTATAGTTTGTTAAATGACCCCAGTTGGTAATCCATTCATGTAAATTATGTTGGCAGTATACAGGTTAAGCATATTTTTTAATGTATTTTATTTCACCTTTATTTAACCAGGTAGGCCAGTTGAGAACACCTTTATTTAACCAGGTAGGCCAGTTGAGAACACCTTTATTTAACCAGGTAGGCTAGTTGAGAACACCTTTATTTAACCAGGTAGGCCAGTTGAGAACACCTTTATTTAACCAGGTAGGCCAGTTGAGAACACCTTTATTTAACCAGGTAGGCCAGTTGAGAACAACTTCTCATTTACAACTGCGACCTGGCCAAGATAAAGCAGCGCGACAAAAACAACAACACAGAGTTACACATGGGATAAACAAACGTACAGTCAATAACACAATAGAAAAATCTGTATACAGTGTGTGCAAATGAAGTAAGGAGGTAAGGCAATAAATAGGCCATAGTGGCGAAGTAATTACAATTTAGCAATTAACACTGGAGTGATAGATGTGCAGATGAGGATGTGCAAGTAGAAATACTGGTGTACAAAAGAGAAGAAAACAAAAACAAATATGGGATGGGGTAGGTAGGTAGGTAGCTGGTTAGATGGGCTATTACAGATGGGCTGTGTACAGCTGCAGCGATCGGTAAGCTGCTCTGACAGCTGATGCTTAAAGTTAGTGAGGGAGAAATAAGTCTCCAACTTCAGGGATTTTTGCAATTTGTTCCATTCATTGGCAGCAGAGAACTGGAAGGAAAGGCGGCCAAAGGAGGTGTTGGCTTTGGGGATGACCAGTGAAACATACCTGCTGGAGCGCGTGCTATGGGTGGGTGTTGCTATGGTGACCAGTGAACTGAGATAAGGCAGAGCTTCACCCAGAAAAGACTTATAGATGACCTGGAGCCAGTGGGTTTGGCAACGAATACGTAGTGAGGACCAGCCAACGAGAGTATACAGGTCGCAGTGGTGGGTATATGGGGCTTTGGTGACAAAATGGATGCGACCGTGATAGACTGCGTCCAATTTGCTGAGTAGAATGTTGGAAGCTATTTTGTAAATTAGTCAGTTTTACGAGGGTATCTTTGGCAGCCTGAGTGAAGGATGCTTTGTTGCAAAATAGGAAGCCGATTCTAGATTTAATTTTGGATTGGAGATGCTTAATATGAGTCTGGAAGGAGAGTTTACAGTCTAGCCAGACTCCTAGGTATTTATAGTTGTCCACATATTCTAAGTCAGAACCATTCAGAGTAGTGATGCTAGTCGGGCGGGCGGGTGTGGGCGGCGATCGGTTGAAGAGCATGCATTTCCTTTTACTAGCATTTAAGAGCAGTTGCAGGCCACGGAAGGAGTGTTGTATGGCATTGAAGCTCATTTGGGGGTTTGTTAACACAGTGTCCACAGAAGAGCCTTATGTATACAGAAAGGTGTCAAAGAATCACCTGCAGCAAAAGCGACATCATTGATATATACAGAGAAAATAGTCATATCAAGTCTGTCCTTTGACTGCTGCTGAGACTGAGAGAAGCACCTCTTTATCAAATAGACAATAACCTCATGACTCAATCAAGTCACAGTGTTGATGTATTTCTTTATTGATGAGAGGTAGTATTTAGGAAGCATACTGCCATGGGATATCTTTTTGTTAATTCTCAATCAAGATACTTATGAACTTTGACATGTCTATTAGGACTATGAGTTACTTACTGTCTTCCAGGAAAATGTTGTTGTTTTTCTGTCCTGTCATCATTACCTATTTACAAAATCTGATCCTAGGATTCCCTCAGCTGGTTTCAGTTTCATGTTCGTAGGATAAAGAAGTTTGAGGAAGTACTACTTCAGTTATTTCTTCCTGTTCTTTTGCAGATAATTATACTTAACACTGGTCTGTTCAGTTGCAAAAAGGCACACACACACGCTCACACACGCCCACACACACACAGTTGAAGAACACTCAGAGCATATGGCCAGTGCACCAGGCAGGTGGAGGTGGAGGAGAACAGTCTCAGGAGCAACTCGAGTGCTTGTGAAAGTTCCTTGGTGTAAACATCACCTGTAATTTTCATCATAGGTACACTTCAACTATGACAGACAAAATGAGAAAAAAAATCAAGAAAATCACATTGTAGGATTTTTTATGAATTTATTTGCAAATTATGGTGGAAAATAAGTATTTGGTCAATAACAAAAGTTTATCTCAATACTTTGTTATATACCCTTTGTTGGCAATGACAGAGGTCAAACGCTTTCTGTAAGTCTTCACAAGGTTTTCACACACTGTTGCTGGTATTTTGGCCCATTCCTCCATGCAGATCTCTTCTAGATCAGTGATGTTTTGGGGCTGTTGCTGGGCAACACAGACTTTCAACTCCCTCCAAAGATTTTCTATGGGGTTGAGATCTGGAGACTGGCTAGGCCACACCAGGATCTTGAAATGCTTCTTACGAAGCCAAGCCTTTGTTGCCCGGGCGGTGTGTTTGGGATCATTGTCATGCTGAAAAACCCAGCCACGTTTCATCTTCAATGCCCTTGCTGATGGAAGGAGGTTTTCACTCAAAATCTCACGATACATGGCCCCATTCATTCTTTCCTTTTCACGGATCAGTCGTCCTGGTCCCTTTGCAGAAAAACAGCCCTAAAGCATGATGTTTCCACCCCCATGCTTCACAGTAGGTATGGTGTTCTTTGGATGCAACTCAGCATTCTTTGTCCTCCAAACACAACGAGTTGAGTTTTTACCAAAAAGTTATGATTTGGTTTCATCTAACCATATGACATTCTCCCAATCTTCTTCTGGATCATCCAAATGCTCTCTCGCAAACTTCAGACGGGCCTGGACATGTACTGGCTTAAGCAGGGGGACATGTCTGGCACTGCAGGATTTGAGTCAATGGCGGCATAGTGTGTTACTGATGGTAGGCTTTGTTACTTTGGTCCCAGCTCTCTGCAGGTCATTCACTAGGTCCCCCCGTGTGGTTCTGGGATTTTTGCTCACCGTTCTTGTGATAATTTTGACCCCACGGGGTGAGATCTTGCGTGGATCCCCAGATCGAGGGAGATTATCAGTGGTCATGTATGTCTTCCATTTCCTAATAATTCCTCCCACAGTTGATTTCTTCAAACCAAGCTGCTTACCTATTGCAGATTCAGTCTTCCCAGCCTGGTGCAGGTCTACAATTTTGTTTCTGGTGTCCTTTGACAGCTCTTTGGTCTTGGCCATAGTGGAGTTTGCAGTGTGACTGTTTGAGGTTGTGGACAGGTGTCTTTTATACTGATAACAAGTTCAAACAGGTGCCATTAATACAGGTAACGAGTGGAGGACAGAGGAGCCTCTTAAAGAAGAAGTTGCAGGTCTGTGAGAGCCAGAATTCTTGCTTGTTTGTAGGTGACCAAATACTTATTTTCCACCATAATTTGCAAATAAATTTATAAAAAATCCTACAATGTGATTTTCTGGAGAAAAAAAAAATCATTTTGTCTGTCATAGTTGAAGTGTACCTGTGATGAAAATTACAGGCCTCTCTCATCTTTTTAAGTGGGAGAACTTCCACAATTGGTGGCTGACTAAATACTTTTTTGCCCCACTGTATGTACTGTACTCAATATCATCTACTGCATCTTTATGTAATACATGTATCACTAGCCACTTTAAACTATGCCACTTTGTTTACATACCCTACATTACTCATCTCATTTGTATATACTGTACTCGATACCATCTACTGCATCTTGCCTATGCCATTCTGTACCATCACTCATTCATATATCTTTATGTACATATTCTTTATTCCTTTACACTTGTGTGTATAATGTAGTCGTTTTGGAATTGTTAGGTTAGATTACTCGTTGGTTATTACTGCATTGTCGGAACTAGAAGCACAAGCATTTCGCTACTCTCGCATTAACATCTGCTAACCATGTGTATGTGACAAATAAATTGATTTGATTTGATTTGAGGCTGTGCAGTGAAATGCATATGCCCCAAATGCAATTCTGAAGTCAAATACATCCACAGTACGATTTCAACAGATTTGTACTTTTTTTGTCAAATTAACAAATTATTGTATTTTTTCAAGTTTCTATAACAACATTCCAACCTTGTTTAGCATTATCCAGTCCAAATACAGTGTCAAGAAAAAGTATGCGAACCCTTTGGAATTACCTGGATTTCTGCATAAATTGGTCATCACTTTTAATCTGATCGTCATCTAAGTCACAATGATAGATAAACACAGTGCGCTTAAACTAATAACACACAAATTATTGCATTTTTCTTGTCTATATTGAATATATCATTTAAACATTCACAGTGTAGCTTGTAAAAAGTATGTGAACTTCTAGGCTAACGACTTCTCCAAAAGCTAATTGGAGTCAGGAGTCAGCTAACCTGGAGTCCAATCAATGAGGCGAGATTGGAGATGTTGGTTAGAGCTGCCTTGCCCTATAAAAACACTCACAAAATTGAGTTTGCTATTCACAAGAAGTATTGCCTGATGTGAACCATGCCTCAAACAAAAGAGATCTCAGAAGACCTAAGATTAAGAATCGTTGACTTGCATAAAGCTGGAAAGGGTTACAAAAGTATCTCTAAAAGCCTTGATGTTCATCAAGCACCCAACGTCCACAGTAAGACAAATTGTCTATAAATGGAGAAAGTTCAGCACTGTTGCTACTCTCCCTAGGAGTGGCCGTCCTGCAAAAATGACTGCAAGAGCACAGCGCAGAATGCTCAACGAGGTTAAAAAGAATCCTAGACTGTCAGCTAAAGACTTCCAGAAATCTCTGGAACATGCTAACATCTCAGTTGACGAGTCTACGATACTTGTTCATGGGAGGGCATCACGGAAGAACCCACTGCCCACTGAAGTTTGCAAAAGTCCACCTGGCTGTTACACAGCGCTACTGGCAAAATCTTCTGTGGACAAATGAAACTACAGTTGAGTTGTTTGGAAGGAACACCCAACATTATGTGTGGAGAAAAAAAGACACAGCACACCAACATCAAAACCTCATCCCAAATGTAAAGTATGATGGAGGGAGAATCATGATTTGGGGCTGCTTTGCTGCCTCAGGGCCTGGACAGCTTGCTATCACCGACGGAAAAATGAATTCCCAAGTTTATCAAGACATTTTGCAGGAGAATGTGAGACTATCTGTCCGCCAATTGAAGTTCAACAGAAGTTGGGTGACGCAACAGGACAACGACCCAAACCAGATGTAAATTAACAACCAAATGGTTTCAACAGAAGAAAATATGCCTTCTGGAGTGGCCCAGTCAGAGTCCTGACCTCAACCCGATTGAGATGCTGTGGCATGACCTCAAGCAAGCAGTTCACACTAGACATCCCAAGAATATTGCTGAACTGAAACAGTTTTGTAAAGAGGAATAGTCCAAAATTCCTCCTGACCGTTGTGCAGGTCTGATCCGCGAATACAGAAAATGTTTGGATGAGATTATTGCTACCAAAGAAGGGTCAACCAGTTATTATTATTAAATCCAAGGTTTCACATACTTTTCCCACCCTGCACTGTGAATGTTTACATGGTGTGTTCAATAAAGACATGAACACATGTAATTGTTTGTGTGTTATTAGTTTAAGCAGACTGTTTGTCTACTGTTGTGACCTAGATGAAGATCAGATAAAACTTTATGACCAATTTATTTCCAAAGGGTTCACATACTTTTCTTGCCACTGTATGGGTGTGTTCGTAAATTCACTGTGGCGTGCCAGAGGGCGCTCAGAGTGTGATCTGGGCGTTCGTAAATTCGAACGTTTCGCTCTTGGCATGTCCGAGGAGTAGGGTTGATCTGAGTGTTCTGACCTCACAACGGCAGCTAACAGGCTAATGTTGACAAGCTTGCTAGCTACTTCCAGACAAAAATGAGAGAACAACTCACTCTGACCATTTTACTCGCCTTAGCATAGCTGGTTAGGCTGTTTTCACATTATCCAGAGCGTTGGTGATTGTATCTTTGATGCTGGCAACAGCTTTTTGGTCCGACGTTTACTAGCACCGACCATATTCAACGGGTGTTGAGCGTTCGCAAATGCATCAGTTATTCTGCGCCCTGGCACACTCAGACGAGAGTGCTCTGAAATCGGAGTAGATGGCCAGAGTGTGTCATTATTACACTATTTTTACAAATTTGCATCACTTTCATTGAGGGACATTTATTTTGAAGGCCAACTGCAAATTCCACCATTTTATGGCTAGCTTCACATAGGCTAGCTTATTATGGCTAGCTTCATATAGGTCCAGTGACACAAGGAACAAGATCCTGTTGTTGATCTAACATTGTCAGTATACTCAGTTGAACTGTTGGCGATAGTAGTTGCCCTCCAGTGGGTGGAGGACGTACAACCTGTCAGAATTATAGTGTGTCTCAAAGAAGTCTAAGAAACTGGACATTATTGTGGCAGAATAGTTTTTAGGACTTAAGAATTTTACATCTGACTTTCAAGGGGTACTGGCACCGGGTTCCCCTTGAGACTGTGTAGGGATCAGATCTGTTGTATTTTTTTAACAGAAACATTTTTGTTTTATTTTTTGGAAGTTTGTTCAGTTTTTTAGGGGGTATCCTGATTCCATCCCGCATAGTAGGTGGAGGGATGTACATTCAATTGTGCGATCGCCAATATACCATAGAAGAAGGAGTGATTGTTGCAGTAGCGGTAAGTGTGGATGTGGAGCAATTGCAGTTAAATTCCTGGTGTTTGTGACACCGGATGTTTGGTGTGACTCAGACCAGGTGGGGAGTGTGGTGAAACACTAGAGTCATTGTCAGTTTTTTTTGTGAGTTTTGAGTCTCTACCGAACATATATACACACACATAGAATATAACATATATATATATATATATATATATATATATATATATATATATATATATATATATATATATATATTCTAACATTTGAGTCATGTTAGGATATATCAGTTTTCCAGTTAGAGATTTTGTGCAGAATCCACTGAGCTGTTTCAGGTGCAACATTTATGGTCACGTTTCAGCAGTGTGTAGGAGGGAGATTCCAAGATGTGGGAAGTGTGCAGGACTGTGTAGTTTTGGTGTATTAAGTTGTCTGTGTAAACTGTAGGGGTGCTCATGTTGCTGGGGATTGGAAGGGGTTCAGTGTGAGAGAGGCAGGTTGAAGTGGCCAGAGTCAGAGTAGTGCAGAAGGTGTCATATGCTGAGGCAGTGAAGAAAGTAGAGGGGGATGAGTCAAGGGATCCTGAGTGGATCCCAGTGAGTAGTAAATGTGTGCCAGCACCGAGGGATAGGGCAACGGATGATTTATGCTTCAGTAAGGTTGGCTTCTTAGCGTTCACAGCAATGGTTATCAACTGTAATGTAAATCACAGAAAATCGAGGTTGTAGTGGCAACTGCAGAGAAGTTTTAGGGTATACAAGATTTGACTCCAGAAGAGTTACAGGATGTGTTGAGGGGTGCTGTCCCATTCTCCCAGGCCGTTGGCATGGTGCAGGAGCAGATCGGTTTAAAGTAAGTAGGCCATGACTGGGCTCACACTCCAGTACAGTAGGAGGCGGTGTAGGCATTTAAAAGTTCGATCCGATCCGCCAACCAAATCCTGTAGAAGAAGTTCCAGTGACCACAACCTTGTTGTTCCTATCTGTGTTATTACCGCTAAAAGTTTTGTCCCCGTAATTTCGGGTATCAGAGGCTGTCCCAGGTATGTTTGTCTTCAGAAGTCTTGCCAAATCAGGTTGATGCATTTTAAATCGTGTTGTAACATTTGGAGACGAGACAAAAACAATGAAATGCGGAAGTTAATGTTGCCACTTGTTTTAGCAACCACTAGACTATATGCACTGGTTTAGCTTGCGTTTGAGGGATTTGTCAACTTTTCGCTGTCTCAAACTATTTTTTATCATGTGTTTATGTCTAAGTTATAACAGGGAAGTAATTGCAATGTATAGCTGGTTAGCTAACTACGTGCTAGCAAACATTACGTGAAGCTAACAGCTGTTCAGGGATTGACCCGCGTGACACACTGTCAATGAGATGATATATACTTAACCTAATTTCAGAGATACAAAATATTGCTGTCACTGATAAAAATTAAAATAAATGTTGTATTTGTAATGTAATGCTCAGTCTCCAATACTTGTCTATCATTTCGTTGAACTGACACATTGTAACATGTCACATTGTGATACAATCTTGATATGAACAATGTTTTTTATTCAGCTGCTGTGATGTCCACTTGGTGGGGGCTGGTGAAAAATGGCAGTGCACATCATGTGGACAATAGCAGTTGTTTCAGCTCCACAGAAAGCACCGTCCTCAAGGGAAACAACTTTGGAGGCGTGCCTGTTGTACTGCTGCTGGACTTCAGCTTCTTCTTGGTGTGTGTGTGTGTGTGTGTGTGTTGCATCAACTGACACTCATACTGAAACTTATATGACCACATAAGGGTGATTCCAAACCCTAATAGGATAGCGTTACACAACACATGCACACAGATCAAGCCATTTCCTCATTCTGTTGTGGTGTACTTGTCTCAGGCGTTGCTGATCCTCTTCTCCGTCATCAGGAGGAAGCTGTGGGACTATGGCCGTCTGGCGCTGATCTCTGACAGGGAAGGGTCCGTTATGACATCAAACAGTATAATTTCCTGTTGAAACCTGAGAAAAACAATATAAACACACCTACCTAAAGGCATATGACTACAAATAATTCTGCAGTGGGTGTTACTGCCTGCCAATAGTTGAATTAATTGTCTATAGAGATAAGTGTCCTATTGACCCCGACCCGCCTGCCCTGTCCCAATGATGATGACCTTAGCCGTCTGTGTTTCAGGTTCAGTGAGACATCACACCGCCGCTATGGGAGAATGTCGTCCTGTGTGTCCAACGTGGAGGAGCCGGAGCACGAATTGGTGAGGGAGATGTTGTAATCATCACCATCATCAACTCCATCTAATAGTCATCTTTATCTTTCTTTTTCCTCTCTAGGGATGTTGCTCCTGGCTCCCCTACATCATCAGAATGGAGTGAGTATTCTTGCTCTCTCTTTTTCTGTGGGTGGTTGGGGCGGGTGGGCGGGGCTGTCATTGTTTTCGTATGTTGAGGTTGCACCCTCAAATTTGTGTTTCTTTTTCCAGTGAGGAGATGGTGAAGGCGCGTTGTGGGATCGACGCTGTCCACTACCTGTCCTTCCAGCGTCACCTGATCACCCTCCTGGTGCTGGTTACCGTCATCTCCGTGACTGTCATCTTGCCTGTCAACCTGTCTGGTAACCTGCTAGGTGGGTGTGACACACCATGTCAACACAACGCTAATATAATGCAAACACCACCATGTCAACACAACACTAATATAATGCAAACACCACCATGTCAACACAACACTAATATAATGCAAACACCACCATGTCAACACAACACTAATATAATGCAAACGCCACCATGTCAACACAACACTAATATAATGCAAACGCCACCCTGTCAACACAACATTGTTTCAAAACTCTCAATATTACTGTATAAGAACCTCACTGTATTACACTCTCACAATGCAATGTGAACCCAAACACAACACTGCCAGGCAGTGCTTCATTATAAATGTAACAACGACATTACTTACAACAACTCAAACTTTACTCACACATAACAGATGTATAAACAGTGTTTAACATAACACTCTGCCATGCTAATCACGCTGTACACACAACATTGTTTCGTTGCTATGTCTCACTTTTGCCGGAGCGAGACCGAGAGTATAAACATCCTCTTTTGTACGACATTACCTACCACCGATGTGTGGCAGTGAAAGTTAATCTCTTTCAACACAATGGTGTTACTTACCACTGACTGAACCATAACAATTGCAGAGTTCTTTTACATTTACTCTTTCAACATTGTAATCAACAACAACATTGCTGTCAGTCCTCTTATCCTGCTATAATTACATGTTTTAACAGTCTCAGGAAATTTAAGTGTGATTTTTTTTTAAGGAAATGACCCGTACAACTTCGGAAGGACTACTGTGGGTAATCTTCAGAAGGAGTAAGTGTGTGTTCGTGCATGCATGCGTCTGTATGTAGGTGTGGTTCTTTCATTGTATATAATATGAACTTCCATTATAATGGTTCCTTAATGCTTTAGGTAACCGTTTGTTTTTTATGATTTCCTCAGTAATAACCTGCTGTGGATACACACAGTGTTTGCAGTCATCTACCTGATCTTGACAGTGTTACTGCTGAGGCGACACACCTCCCAGATGAAGGGCATGGGCAGAGGGCTGGTCAGTTCCTCTGTTCCATCTGTCACAAAACCAATAGTTCATCCCCTCACTAGTAGTTATTACTGATACTGATGAGTGTGCTTTGCTGCCCCCGTAGACCAGAAACACCCTGTTTGCGTCTTCCATCCCCAAAGAAGCCAGTGAAGAGGACATCAGGACCCACTTTACGTAAGTAGACTGGGCCGCACCATTCTCCCAACATGGGTCCACACTCACCCACTAACCCTGTCTTCTGAACATACACCCACACCTGTAGTGTCTTTGTCTTCACCATGGTAATAAAAGGGATTCAGTTTGACTAGTGATAACTTGCCTGAATGGGCAGACAATGGCTTACAAGGATGAACATTGGACATACATGTACCTGTATATATTTAGACCCTGTGCCTTATCCTCACCTCTATTCTCCCCCTTGCCTGTTCTGCAGTGAGGCCTACCCTACCTGCCGTGTGTGTGAAGTGCACTTGACATATGATGTGGCCCAGCTTATGCACCTGGACAAGGAAAGGTCGGTGCTTTGGCAAACTGCCCTGGTAACGTCACGCTGCCACGCTGCCCTGGTAACGTCACGCTGCCACGGTAACGTCACGCTGCCCTGGTAACGTCACGCTGCGCTGGTAACGTCACGCTGCGCTGGTAACGTCACGCTGCGCTGGTAACGTCACGCTGCGCTGGTAACGTCACGCTGCCCTGGTAACGCCACGCTGCCCTGGTAACGTCACTCTGCCACGCTGCCCTGGTAACGTCACTCTGCCACGCTGCCCTGGTAACGTCACGCTGCCCTGGTAAGGTCACTCTGCCACGCTGCCCTGGTAATGTCACTCTGCCACGCTGCCCTGGTAACGTCATGCTGCCCTGGTAACGTCACGCTGCCACGCTGCCCTGGTAACGTCACGCTGCCCTGGTAACGTCACGCTGCGCTGGTAACGTCACGCAGCCCTGGTAACGTCACGCTGCGCTGGTAACGTCACGCAGCCCTGGTAACGTCACGCAGCCCTGGTAACGTCACGCTGCCCTGGTAACGTCACGCAGCCCTGGTAACGTCACGCTGCGCTGGTAACGTCACACTGCGCTGGTAACGTCACGCTGCCCTGGTAACGCCACGCAGCCCTGGTAACGCCACGCAGCCCTGGTAACGCCACGCTGCCCTGGTAACGCCACGCTGCCCTGGTAACGCCACGCTGCCCTGGTAACGTCACGCAGCCCTGGTAACGCCACGCTGCCCTGGTAACGCCACGCTGCTCTGGTTATGTTCCGCTGCCACGCTGCCCTGGTAACGTCACACTAGCCAAGTAACGTCACGCTGCCAAGCTGCCCTGGTAACATCACGATAGCCAAGTAACGTCACGCTGCCCTAGTAACGTCACGCTGCCAAGCTGCCACGGTAACGCCACGCTAAAGAAATGCATAGCATGTAGTTCTTTCTGATCTGACATGTAGTCAGATATAGCAGTCTGGATTGACTGACTGATCCTTCCCTAACTTTCGTTTACACTAAATCCTGTTGTTTTCTGTCTCTCAGGAAGCGAGCAGAGAAGAACCTGCACTACTACGAGCGGGTACTTCAGCGAGGGGGCCAGAGGGAGGTGATCAACCCCCGTCTATGTGGTCACCTCTGCTGCTGCCGCACCCGCAACTGTCAGGAGGTGAGAGGGACAATACCAAGAGAAAGCCAGGAGAGGGGTTGCGGGATCTGGTCTGTGTTAGGAGCAGTGAAATTCGGTCGGTGTATCCAGACAATAAATTTCACATCGCTGTTGTGCAAATGGAATAGACAACAGGTGGAAATTATAGGCAATTAGCAAGACACCCCCAATAAAGGAGTGGTTCTGCAGGTGGTGACTACAGACCACTTCTCAGTTCCTATGCTTCCTGGCTGATGTTTTGGTCACTTTTGAATGCTGGCGATGCTTTCACTCTAGTGGTAGCATGAGACTGAGTCTACAACCCACACAAGTGGCTCAGGTAGTGCAGCTCATCCAGGATGGCACATCAATGTGAGCTGTGGCAAGAAGGTTTGCTGTGTCTGTCAGCGTAGTGTCCAGAGCATGGAGGCGCTACCAGGAGACAGGCCAGTACATCAGGAGACGTGGAGGAGGCCGTAGAAGTGCAACAACCCAGCAGCAGGACCGCTACCTCCGCCTTTGTGCAAGGAGGAGCAGGAGGAGAACTGCCAGAGCCCTGCAAAATGACCTCCAGCAGGCCACAAATGTGCATGTGTCTGCTCAAACGGTCAGAAACAGACTCCATGAGGGTGGTATGAGGGCCCGACGTCCACAGGTGGGTGTTGTGTTTACAGCCCAACACCGTGTAGGACGTTTGGCATTTGCCAGAGAACACCAAGAGTGGCAAATTCGCCACTGGCGCCTTGTGCTCTTCACAGATGAAAGCAGGTTCACACTGAGCACATGTGAAAGACGTGACAGTCTGGAGATGCCGTGGAGAAAGTTTTGCTGCCTGTAACATACTCCAGCATGACCGGTTTAGCGGTGGGTCAGTCATGGTGTGGGGTGGCATTTCTTTGGGGGGCCGCACAGCCCTCCATGTGCTCACCAGAGGTAGCCTGACTGCCATTAGGTACCGAGATGAGATCCTCAGACCCCTTGTGAGACCATATGCTGGTGCGGTTGGCCCTGGGTTCCTCCTAATGCAAGACAATGCTAGACCTCATGTGGCTGGAGTGTGTCAGCAGTTCCTGCAAGAGGAAGGCATTGATGCTATGGACTGGCCCGCCTGTTCCCCAGACCTGAATCCAATTGAGCACATCTGGGACATCATGTCTCGCTCCATCCACCACAGACTGTCCAGGAGTTGGCGGATGCTTTAGTCCAGGTCTGGGAGGAGATCCCTCAGGAGACCATCCGCCACCACATCAGGAGCATGCCCAGGCGTTGTAGGGAGGTCATACAGGCACGTGGAGGCCACACACACTACTGAGCCTCATTTTGACTTGTTTTAAGGACATTACATCAAAGTTGGATCAGCCTGTAGTGTGGTTTTCCACTTTAATTTTGAGTGTGACTCCAAATCCAGACCTCCATGGGTTGATAAATTTGATTTCCATTGATCATTTTTGTGTGATTTTGTTGTCAGCACATTCAACGATGTAAAGAAAAAAGTATTTCATAAAAATAATTCATTCATTCAGATCTAGGATGTGTTATTTTAGTGTTCTCTTATTTTAGTGTTCTTCTTTTTCTCTTTTTGAGCAGTGTATATACAGTGGGGCAAAAAAGTATTTAGTCAGCCACCAATTGTGCAAGTTCTCCCACTTAAAAAGATGAGAGAGGCCTGTAATTTTCATCATAGGTACACTTCAACTATGACAGACAAAATGAGAAAGAAAATCCAGAAAATCACATTGTAGGATTTTTAATGAATTTATTATTCAAATTATGGTGGAAAATAAGTATTTGATCACCTACAAACAAGCAAGATTTCTGGTTCTCACAGACCTATAACTTCTTATTTAAGAGGCTCCTCTGTCCTCCACTCGTTACCTGTATTAATGGCACCTGTTTGAACTTGTTATCAGTATAAAAGACACCTGTCCACAACCTCAAACAGTCACACTCCAAACTCCACTATGGCCAAGACCAAAGAGCTGTCAAAGGACACCAGAAACAAAATTGTAGACCTGCACCAGGCTGGGAAGACTGAATCTGCAATAGGTAAGCAGCTTGGTTTGAAGAAATCAACTGTGGGAGCAATTATTAGGAAATGGAAGACATACAAGACCACTGATAATCTCACTCGATCTAGGTCTCCACGCAAGATCTCACCCCGTGGGGTCAAAATGATCACAAGAACGGTGAGCAAAAATCCCAGAACCACACGGGGGGACCTAGTGAATGACATGCAGAGAGCTGGGACCAAAGAAACAAAGCCTACCATCAGTAACACACTATGCCGCCAGGGACTCAAATCCTGCAGTGCCAGACGTGTCCCCCTGCTTAAGCCAGTACATGTCCAGGCCCGTCTGAAGTTTGCTAGAGAGCATTTGGATGATCCAGAAGAAGATTGGGAGAATGTCATATGGTCAGATGAAACCAAAATATAACTTTTTGGTAAAAACTCAACTCGCCGTGTTTGGAGGACAAAGAATGCTGAGTTGCATCCAAAGAACACCATACCTACTGTGAAGCATGGGGGTGGAAACATCATGCTTTGGGGCTGTTTTTCTGCAAAGGGACCAGGACGACTGATCCGTGTAAAGGAAAGAATGAATGGGGCCATGTATTGTGAGATTTTGAGTGAAAACCTCCTTCCATCAGCAAGGGCATTGAAGATGAAACGTGGCTGGGTCTTTCAGAATGACAATGATCCCAAACACACCGCCCGGGCAACGAAGGAGTGGCTTCATAAGAAGCATTTCAAGGTCCTGGAGTGGCCTAGCCAGTCTCCAGATCTCAACCCCATAGAAAATCTTTGGAGGGAGTTGAAAGTACGTGTTGCCCAGCAACCGCCCCAAAACATCACTGCTCTAGAGGAGATCTGCATGGAGGAATGGGCCAAAATAACAGCAACAGTGTGTGAAAACCTTGTGAAGACTTACAGAAAACGTTTGACCTCTGTCATTGCCAACAAAGGGTATACAACAAAGTATTGAGAAACTTTTGTTATTGTCCAAATACTTATTTTTCCACCATAATTTGCAAATAAATAAATTAAAAATCCTACAATGTGATTTTCATTGTCATGTTGAAGTGTACCTGTGATTGAAAATTACAGGCCTCTCTCATCTTTTTAAGTGGGAGAACTTGCACAATTGGTGGCTGACTAAATACTTTTTTGCCCCACTGTATGTTATGTATGTATGTTTTCTGTGGCTCTAGGTAGATGCCATAGAGTACTTCCGTGGTCAAGCGGCAGGTCTGTTGGAGGAGGTGAGGATGCAGAAAGAGCTTGTGCCACAGCACCCTCTAGGGATGGTCTTCGTCACTCTGCAGTCTGAGGCAATGGCCACATAGTGAGTTTCTCATCTCTGGGGCTGGTGAGGGGCTAAGTGTCATATTGATGATAATTATAGAAATTATTCTCCAACCTTAGATTTCGTCTCTCACCATCCCCAGCTCTAGAGAGCTTCAGGGAGTGCAGGCTTTTGTTCCGACCCAACAGGAAAATTAACATGGAATTGATGACTGTACCATCATTAGTGGAAACAATAGTAGTTGATGTATCCACTTTCTTGGGTTATGTAAACATGATGATTGACAGCTGTCACTCACTCCCCTCAGCATTCTGAAGGACTTCAACGCCCTGGACTGTGGAAATGGGGACAGTGCAGTGAGGTGTGGGTGTGGCCGAGAGCCCCAGCCTTCGTCTTGTAGTGGGACTCTGAAAGTGAGGAACTGGAGGGTTGACTATGCCCCTCATCCCAGAAATGTGTACTGGTGAGTCCCCCTATAACCTAACCTACAGTGTGCTGTTTGATAACAATGGTACAGTATATTCTATCATGTTGAAAACCTCTCTTCCTGTTTTTCTGCTCTGTTTTCTCCTCTCTCCTCCCTCCATACCACTCTCTCCTCCCTCCATACCACTCTCTCCTCCCTCCATACCTCTCTCTCCTCCCTCCATACCTCTCTCTCTCCTCCCTCCATACCTCTCTTTCTCTGTCCCAGGGACAACCTTTCAGTGCAGGGCTTCCGCTGGTGGGTCCGATGCCTGCTGCTCAACTTCTTCCTCTTCTTCCTCCTCACCTTCCTCACCACTCCCTCCATCATCATCAGCACCATGGACAAGTTCAACGTCACCAAGCCCATCTACTACCTCAACGTGAGTCAGTCACCATCTACTAGAATAAAATAGAATATAACTGTATTTGGTTGGTTGGTGAGGCCAGAGGAATGCTGGTGTGGCGAGGCCAGAGGAATGCTGGTGCTCATTTAACCTTTATTTAACTAGGCAAGTCCGTTAAGAACTAGTTATTATTTTACAATGACTGCCTACCTCAGCCAAATCCTCCCCTAACCCGGACGAAGCTAGGCCAATTGTGCGCTGCACTAATGGACTCCCGATCAAGGCTGGTTGTGATACAGCCCGGGATCGAACCAGGGTCTGTAGTGACACCGCTAGCATTGAGAAGCCGCTGTGCCACTTGGGAGCCATTTGCTGTGTATTTAATTAGTTTTGATTTGTATGCTACCATGTAATGTCTTTGTTTGTATGTGTGTGTGTGTGAGACAGAGTGCTGTGGTCAGTCAGTTTTTCCCCACTCTGCTTCTGTGGTCCTTCTCTGCCCTGCTGCCCACCATAGTGTACTACTCAACTCTGGGAGAGTGCCACTGGAACAGGTACACACACACAGTAACTTCACTGACATACTGTATCTGTACAAATACTTTAAAGTACTACTTAAGCCATTGTTTGGGGTATATGTACTTTAATATTTGTATTTTTGGCAACTTTTACTTCACTACATTCCTAAGGAAAATGATGTACTTTTTACTCCTTACATTTTCTCTGACACCCAAAAGTACTCTTTACATTTTTAATGCTTAGCAGCACAGGAAAATGGTCTAATTCACACACTTATCAAGAGAACATCCCTGGTCATCCCTACTGCCTCTGATCTGGCAGACTCACTAAACACAAATGCCTTTTTTGTAAATTATCTGAGTGTTGAACTATGCACCTGACCATCCTTAAAAAAACAATTAAAAACAAGAAAATCATGTCGTCTGGTTTTCTTAATATAAGGAATTTTAAATGATTTATGTTTTTACTTTTCATATTTAAGTAAAACCAAATACTTTTAGACTTTTACTCAAGTAGTATTTTACTGGATGATTTTCACTTGAGTCATTTTCTTTTATGGTATCTTTACTTTTATTCAAGTATGAAAGTTGGGTACTTTTTCCACCACTGTTATCTATGTACTGTAGGTCCAGGGAGCAGTTGATTATGATGCACAAGCTGTACATCTTCCTCCTGTTCATGGTTCTGATCCTGCCCTCTCTTGGACTCACCAGGTAATTAATTACCCCGCCCTGATCACTTAATGATCAATCCAGATAATCAATGAAATATGAAATCATGTTTTTGTAATTGTACTACATTCATCTTATGTGATTGGCTCTCTTTTCTAACCACAGTCTGGCTGTGTTCTTCCGCTGGCTGTTTGACAAAGAGTTTCTGGCTGATGGGAAGCTACGGTTTGAGTGAGTGATACACTTTTATCTATGCCTATGATCTGCCTCTCTTTCTCTCCCAATAACTAGTTTCTCATTTACTGTGTCCATGTACAGTCATGGCCAAATAATATTGTCACCCTTGGACTTTTTTCCAAATAATGCACAGAAAACAGTTGAAATTAAAACACATTTTGGTATCCTCACATGTATGCCTTTGTTTTGTTTTGTTCAACTGAAAAACAAATCTGAATAATTTACTAAATGTTAGCTTATTCTACAAAGAAGTCCAAAAATGGCCCAGACAATATTATTGGCACCTTCTAGAAGTAGTTAGAAATAATTAGATTTCAATCATGTGATTCTCCTTTACTTTGGAATTGAACTCACTTGTGGTGAGTTGGTGCCTGCAATATAAACATCACTCATTCAACCAGTTTGAACAGAGAAAATGACTCATTCTCCTGTGTCACTGTGTACTTCAATGAGCATGGAGGAAGAAAGAAAACTAGAGGATTATCTGAGGAGGTCAGACACAAGATTATAGCCAAGCATGGACAATCTCAAGGCAACAAGTCCATCACCAGAGACCTTGATGTTCCTACCATACGTAATGTTATCAAGAAGTTTAAGGCCCAGCCGCTGTAGCCAGCCGCACTGGAAGTGGCCGCAAGAGAGAACTTGATGGAAGATACTACCGAAGGATCGTTGGAATGGTGGAGAAAGCACCGCGATCAACTACCACACAGATTCAAGCTGCCCTTCAGACAGAAGGTACGATCGTTTCAACTCGCACCATCCGTTGCCAACTCAATGAAAGGGAGTTATATAGTAGGAGACCCAGGAGGACCCCACTGCTGAGAGAGAGAGACATAAGAAAGCCTGACTGCAATTTGCCAAAACACACTTGAACATACCAAAATCCTTCTGGGAGAATTTCCTGTGGACAGATGAGATCAAAATAGAGCTTTTTGGTAAAGCACACCATCTCTATGTTTACAGAAAACCAAATGAAGCCTTCAAAGAAAAGAACACCTTCCCTACAGTCAAACATGGAGGCAGTTCAGTGATGTTTTGGAATTGCTTTGCTTCCTCTGTCACTGGGTGTCTTGAGCTGGTACATGGCATCATGAAATCTGGAGAATACCAAGAGATTTTGGAGAGCAGTGTCAGAAAGCTGGGTCTCCGTCAAATGTCATGGGTCTATACAGCAGCACAATGACCCCAAACACACTTCAAAAAGAACCCAGGAATGGTTCAAGACAAAATGCCGGACTGTTCTGGAGTAGCCAGCAATGAGTCCAGATCTAAATCTCATTGAAAACTTGTGAAGAGATCTGAAAACTGCAGTTTGTAGACGGCACCCTTCAAATCTGGGAGACCTGGAACAGTTTGCACAAGAGGGAGCCAAACTGCCAGTACAGAGGTGCAGGAAGCTCATCGATGGCTATAGGAAGTGCTTGATTGCAGTTATTTTGACCATAGGCTGTGCGACTAAATATTAAGTAAAGGGTGTCAATAATTTTATCAATGCCATTTCTATTTATTTTCTGATTGAAAACCACCCCGGATATATTAAGTTCTGAGTCGATAACAAAGGTTCTCTTATAGTAACAGTGAAATAAAGAATAAAAACTTTTATTTCATCTTTCATCTCATTTACTGTGTCCATGTATTATAACTAGCATCTCATTTACTGTGTCCGTGTATAATAACTAGCATCTCATTTACTGTGTCCGTGTATAATAACTAGCATCTCATTTACTGTGTCCGTGTATAATAACTAGCATCTCATTTACTGTGTCCATGTATTATAACTAGCATCTCATTTACTGTGTCCGTGTATAATAACTAGCATCTCATTTACTGTGTCCGTGTATAATAACTAGCATCTCATTTACTGTGTCCGTGTATAATAACTAGCATCTCATTTACTGTGTCCGTGTATTATAACTAGCATCTCATTTACTGTGTCCGTGTATAATAACTAGCATCTCATTTACTGTGTCCGTGTATAATAACTAGCATCTCATTTACTGTGTCCGTGTATAATAACTAGCATCTCATTTACTGTGTCCGTGTATAATAACTAGCATCTCATTTACTGTGTCCGTGTATAATAACTAGCATCTCATTTACTGTGTCCGTGTATTATAACTAGCATCTCATTTACTGTGTCCGTGTATAATAACTAGCATCTCATTTACTGTGTCCGTGTATAATAACTAGCATCTCATTTACTGTGTCCGTGTATAATAACTAGCATCTCATTTACTGTGTCCGTGTATAATAACTAGCATCTCATTTACTGTGTCCGTGTATAATAACTAGTATCTCATTTACTGTGTCCGTGTATAATAACTAGCATCTCATTTACTGCGTCCCTGTATAGTAACTAGCATCTCATTTATTGTGTCCATTTCTCTATCTCGTTCTCTCTCCCTTGCCTCATATCCCCCCTCCTCCTTCAGGTGTGTGTTCCTGCCTGACCAGGGGGCGTTCTTTGTGAATTATGTCATCACGGCGGGCCTGGTGGGCTCTGGGATGGAGTTGCTGCGGTTGCCAGGGTTACTGCTCTACACCATCCGCATGGCCCTGGCTCGCTCCGCCGCAGAGAGGAAGTATGTCAAACAGGTGAGACTAAGACTCCGCCCCTGTATCAATCAGGGCTCAACGTTACAGGAAGTTCAGATCGAGATATACAGTACAGAAATAGACAACAATCTGTCATCCATGGTTAGTATGGAATGATCAGCTCAATGTTGACCTTTTCTATCTATGTAGTCATGGATGAAGTTCAGATGATGTGTGATTTAACCTTGTCCTGTCTGCAGAACCAAGCGTATGAGTTTGAGTACGGAGCCATGTACGGGTGGACCCTGTGTGTGTTCACTGTCATCATGGCTTACAGCATCACCTGCCCTGTCATAGTGCCTTTCGGTGAGTGATGGGCAACACACACACACACTGCTGACCTTGACCTAAAGTTACATTCCCTCTCCTCCGTGTGTCCAGGTCTGCTGTACCTGATGCTGAAGCATCTAGTGGACAAACACAACCTGTACTTTGCCTACTTGCCCGCCCGCCTGGACAGACAGGTGCACCTGGGAGCTGTCAATCAAGCCCTGGCTGCACCCATCATCTGCCTCATCTGGCTCTATTTCTTCTCTGTCCTCCGGACAGGTAACGCACACGCCTGGATGTTTACTGGAGCTCTCATACATAGGAGGCTTACTTATGTCCCTTCTTCTTCTTCTTCTAACTTGGCTGTTTCCCTGGAGTTACCTGCTCGAGTTAAAGCACCATTTTTAACTTATCCTCACACTTCTGTATGTGTTTTTGGGTCAGGGTTCATGGCGGACACATCTCTCTTCACTCTGGTGGTCCTGTGTGTAACTGTCTGCATCTGCATCAGCTACACCTGCTTCGGACACTTCAAGTACCTCAGCCCTCACAACTACAAGGTGTGGTGTTCGTGTGGTGTTCGTGTGGTGTTCGTGTGGTGTTCGTGTGGTGTTCGTGTGGTGTTCGTGTGGTGTTAGTGTTTAGACACTAACAGTCTCTGTTCTACCTGCAGTTGAAGGAGGATGAAGATGCCTTGGATGGATTGGCGGACAGCAACATGGTCAGTAACAGGTTTATTCCTTCACCATGAATTTATAGATGGAAGTTAAAATCTGTTTGGAAGGGGGGAAGCAATATGGTGGTACCCCTCCCAGTTCTGCCCAGTTCTTTCACAAAAATGAGGATATGAATCGTAGAAACAAAAGCCAACTTAAGAGTTTCAGAACATATCGTATATTATTTCTGTCTCTCAATCTAGGCGGCAGATAGCTTAGCGGTTAAGAGTGTTTGGCCAGAAACTCAAAGGTTGCTGGTTCGAATCATTGAGCCGGCAAGGTGTGAAAAATCTGCCGTTCTGACCTTGAGCAAGGCAGTTAACCCCCAACAACTGCTTCCCCTGTGGCGATGACATTGATTTAAGGCAGCCACACAAACATCTGATTCAGAGGGGTTGGGTTAATTGTGGAAGACACATTTTGGTTGAATTAATTCAGTTGTGCAACTGACTAGGTATCCCTTCCCCCTTCTCCCTTCTGCACATGTACAGTACCATAGTTTTGATGTTTTTACTGTTGTTCTACAATGTAGAAAATTGTAAAAATAAAGAAACCCTGGAATGAGTAGGTGTGTCCAAACTTTTGACTGGTACTGTCTCTCTGTGTCCACAGGTCTACCTTCCAAGGGTGCTTAGAACCGAGTCCCCTGAGTCCCCCGCCACATCACCAGATGGGTGTAAAAACCCCCAGTCATATGGGACGACAGACAGCAGCCCATCCTGTCAGAGCCCAGTAGATGATGAACTGTTGATGAACCCCTGAACTTAAAATATCTTCCCCTTCTTTTTGAAGGACTGAGGTGATGGCATAGGGGAGTTTATCCCCAAATCTATTGCTGCTATTGCTGTACCATCCAACACAGGCCCTTCAAATACCCCTAAAATGCATCCTTTCTCTCTCCTTTCATCAAGCTTAGCATAGCATGTGTCTGATATCAATAGATTGGTCTAAGTAGAGCCTTTGCTTTCACTTATTCAATAGTGCTCCATCAGTGATTATTTCCAGGGGGGGAGGAGATAATAAATTGTTACGGGCCTCCTGAGACAACTCTGCCAAGGCTCCACTGAGAGCTGGCAGCCACTCAGGAGCCAAGCCTTCTGTCAGAAATGCCCAAATCTGACCCTTTTCCTAAGACCTTCCTATGAGGACTGCCTTGGCTAAAGACTATTCAGCACGAATACAGTTTTTTTTTTGTTAACCAAAATTGCTTTTATAGCATAATGTTGGGAAAAACTGCCATGCCATGCATTTCCACTGAGTTTGCGTTTTAATATCCAGGATGCCAGAATAGAAGGCATTTTGGTTCTCTGACCAACAGAGGGCACTCTTGTTGCATGGCAGTTAGTGTCCACCTTAAATTACTTGTACTGAACCAGGGCCTTTCAAATCTGGACCTCAAGGTCTGATGATACAAAAACTATTTTTTACAAATAGTTTTGTATTATTAGGCAAGGAACTTTTATTTCATTTTGACTGAATCATTTTAACAAATGTTTTATATTAAGCTGATATATTTAACATATTATAGATTTTTTTTATTTTTTATTATCAGGATTTTGAACCATAACACAATCTGAACATGAATTTACATAACTATTGACGATGAATGAGAGTAGGCCTATTTATGTGAATATGAACAGCATGGAACTTCTCAGTGTTAAATATATTGCTTTAAAATGTTAAATGGTTGATACATTGAGAGTTTGTTGGTCATTATTAGTGTTTGAGATTTGGTACCGAATAAGTTAATATGTAAGTAACTATTAAGTGTCCATAGCCATAGGGGGCACTGCATGACAGATTTTCTATTAGGATTTAGCAGTAGCTTCAACAGTGTCTTGTTACTACAGGACTTTTTTTTCTTTGATCCCCTTGCATCCAGCCTTCTTTCTCACCAGGGTGCCTCAGTTTTCAAAAGGACATGTTTTTTAGTACAAGTGATTGGCCGATTAATGAAGTGCTAAGCCCGCCAGATATCTGGATGGAGGCTTTTCACAGAGCAGAAAAATAGGGTTTTGTTATTAGATTAGGATCAGTGTAAATTCACCTTGTTTTGGGGGGGTGAATGGAACATATCAGGAACAATAGCGGGCTGCAGAAGTGGTTCTTATTGGCTTACTTCAAATTGGTACGTCCTGATTTTGTAGTTTTACCACTGACACTTAATTCACTGTTAATTAGCTGTGACATACATACACACACAGAAGTACATAATATAGTTCAGTTCCCCCAAAAGCCTCTTAAACCAACAGAATAATCTGCAAAACAAACTTTAGTCCAGGGGTGATCTGGAGCGCTCAGCTCTGCAATCAATGGCTCTCAATCATGGACAAAGAGACAACGTAAAGCAGGGCGAGTTCACCATGTAATCACAGATTGTGTAACAGGCAACTCTAGAGACGTGGAAATAACTTTTGGCAGTATTAAGCTTTGACACCATTTCCTCACCCCTAGCACATGTACTGAACAAATGTGAATAACTACACACAAACATGCATACACCTTTACTTAGGGGGCCCTCAAGACATTATACTGTTGGACGCTCAAGGAGCACATGGGTTATCAGGTTTGTTTGGTGTTGTTTGTTGGACAGAGATTTTCAGTTGCACAAGAATTAAAAACATTTTCCCTCGTTATGTTAAGGTTGTGTGTTGGTGAATGAGAAAGGGAGAGTGTGGGTGAGTGGGTAATAAATAGTAGATTTCATCAGAATGGATTACTGGTGTTAGCCTGTACCTCCTTGGAGTGTGGTTGGGTAATTGGATAGCTGAACACCCAGAAGGCAATTAAAGAGCCATTGAGACTACAGGCAATAATTTGCTTCAGCAACTCATAATAGCAAATGTGCTAACTACCAGTCAGATCTCTATGCCTGTTTATGACACTCACACATGAGAAGAAACATGAGTTTTGGGACAGTGAGAGAGTTTGTGGAGGCTCTAATTGCTTGAAGGTCATCTGCAAGCTCTACGGATGAATTGGGAAAGAGATGTGTGTGAGAGTGGAAGTCTGTTGTCTGGTGTGTGTCTTTCCCCCTTGGAGAGGTGTTGGAATTGGTGTTATACTCTACCGGCTCTCAAGTCAAAATTAGACGTTCATTCATGTCAAAGTGTTTAAGGTTCAGTTTAGGTATTAATTCCAAATTCTTAAGGTTAGACATTAACTCTGAATGGTTCAGGTTTGGGATAGGCTTAAAACCAAAATATAAAAACCAACTTTCTATCGCTGGATTCACACTCGCAACCTTTTGGAATCAGAGGCCGGCGCCTACACCCATCCACCATCACGGCCTACAACCAAAACCTACTTGAAGGTAACATCGCTCACTCTTGCCCTAGTGGCCAGTTTCCACCTCATCTCCTGACATTCTCAGACATGGATTGATGTCAGATACTGACTTGTATCACGGGTGACCTTGCTGGTTATGCTTGATATGTGTGTTTGTAGGTGCATGTTGTGTGTGATAGTCGGTATTGCTGGTGAGCAGAGGAAAGCACCAGTTGTTTGCCAGCTCAGTAGAGCAGAAGTAATCTGGAGTTAGGAGCAAAGGAGCCTGGGAACCTGCCTACTCCAGACCCAGCAGTCAAGAAGCAGTCCAAACATCACAGTGAGGACTAACCAGCGGTCAGACCGCAAACACAGTGCCTCGGTTCTGACACAGTAGGGTTTGGGCTGCAGCAGAAGGAGTGTGTGAAAGTGTGAATATGTCAATGTGAGAATTTTTTTCAAACGTTTTTCAATCAATTTAGCTGATCATACTGAAGTGGGATATGGACCAAAGCAGAGCCAAAAGACTTACACCCACACACAATCTCTTTGGTAATGAAGGAGAGGAAGCCATTGATTTAGAATATTGAGACACAGCCCATGTTGCTGTGTTTAATCTGTAGGTGTCGGGCAAGGCCGTATCATTCACCATGTAAAGGGGATCACAGAGCATTTGAGACTGGGCTACAGTCCTAGTCTGGATCAAGACATTTATCCACTGCTAATCCAGATTTACTGCTGCAAGGAGTGTGTACGCGAGTACGTGCAAGTGTGTGTACATTCGTACATGTGCTTATGTACTTGTGTGTGAGACAAACCCATCGAACCCAGGGCCCTCACCACATTCTTGGCATTGTGTATTTGTGCTTCATTACACCACAGACACTTCTTTAATAAGTAATCTCTCTCCCTCTTTCTGTTTTCTAGCTGTTTCTGTCTTCTCTCAGCTCAGGGCAAAGAACTTACCCATGGCCTATCGCAAGATAGTCTCTCGAGCCAGACGGCTTTCTTCCGCAATCTTTGAATGCTTCGTTGCCTATAGGCTTATGTTTCTCCAAGGTCGGGGACATGGGAGAGTAATTTCAAGATGGAGGGTTGGTGTGTGTTGAATGGGAATAAACCATGTTAGTTCCATGGGGGGATCACTCTTCCTTCATGTCACCGCAATGATCGATGGATCTGACCTCTGACCCTGTGAGTTTCTATCTAAACTTAGTTCCAACCAATCAGGCGATCGCGTGGCCCAATGCCAACCAATCAGATGCTACAGAGGCATCGTATTCTGCATCCTTCCCACCTTTTGTCCCTCAGGATTAGTTCCTTGGCAACGCTGGTCGCCTGGGAGGTGAGGTTCCCAGAGGAGTGGGACCACAGCCCAGCAACACCAAGTTCAGGGTGGTGGGGGCGATGTTTCATTTAGCAGACACTTTTATACAAAGCAACTTACAGAATTTGTTTGATGTAAGGTTGGCCTCGGGAATCAAACCTTCAATCCTGGCATTGCACGTGCCATGCTCTTCCAACTGAGCCATAGGGAGTTTTCGTTAGTGTGTTTGGGTATGACTGTGTGTGAGCACCTGCTCATTTGCATGTACAGTGTGCAGAATGTGAAGCTGCACCTGTGTATATATTTGTGTAAGTTTGTGTGAGAGTGTGTGTGCACATGCACGGCTGTTCTGTGGGGACAAAAGGAAAAGGAAAAGTCACCCCACTCGGTCTCTTTGTGTTCTCTGGCTGCGGTCGGGGCCAGGGGGAGGACAAGGAATGGGGGGAGGGAGGGGGCTGAAGTCTCCAGTCTCCACCGAGGCAGTAGCATGTGATTCCGGCCTGCCAGGTCCTTTTGTTCGGCAATTACACCAAACGCATAGATCCCTGGAAACGGTAATGTTCTGGTGGCCCGCGGAAGGAATGGGAACAGCCAGCCAGGAAAGAAGGGGAAGCGAATACAGAGCAGGATTTATGAGAACAGGGTTACCTACTTAGCCTTAACAACTGCTTCAGAGTCAGTTCTGTTGCTCGGCTTGTGATGGTAAAGGTTAGGAGAGATGTAGGGAGGGCTGAGCCTAAATCAGTATTGAAAGAAAGAATCAAGTGATTTAAGGGGGCATGTTCAGCAGGAATGAGAAGATGGCGTTCTTGTTTTTAAGAGAGGGTGTTTCAATCTAATCTCTGCTATCGGGGGCATGTACCCCTGCTACCTAAGGGGGCCGCTGTTGTAGCACTGTTCCCAAAGGGTTGCCAGATGTGTAGAACATTAACATTCACCAAGACAGAACAGTCTGAAGTTACAGTGCTGCAACATCCCACAGTGCTACAACTTCAAATGATTTGAGTGTCTATTTCCTCCCTCTATCATCCATCCCACATTCTTCATGTTTCCTGCTACAAAAAGCTGCCCTGCAGACTTCCCTGCTTTATCTCCAGATAGTATCTCTCTCTTCTTTATCCCCACTCTTCAACCCCTATCACTCTCTTCCCATCTCCTCCCGAATACCTCTCTTCTTCCTTTCTGTTACATCCTCTCTGCTCTCTTTCCGGTCCCAAATGCACCTCGTGAGATTTCAGACAGACTCAGGGGTCAGAGGATGAGAAGCTGTCTTGAGCTGGTAAGTTATGATGAGTTAGGGTCATAGTAGTGCTCTAACTCATGAAGGCCCTCTCAGCTCCTGTGCTGCTGTTATGGCTTATAGATCTAAAGACATGTGTATAAGAAAGTGTACCTTTGGCATTGAGAATTCCCCATCTTCCATTATGAAGTTACGATGGTGGGAAAATATGGCAATCCAATAATATATATAAAATACGGGCTATATACACACACTTATTTATGTACATGACATGAATCTTATATAAGTACGTAAGTACACAGATCGAGGGACATGAACCCATTGATGCACGCACACACATAAACATTATTGACCCCCTGTCCCATGTGCTCAGGATTCAAAGTGGTATAATCTCAGTTCCTCTCAGTTCCTATATCCATAAAGTCCTATCCTCCTTTGTGCTAGCTGCGCACTGGGTCTAAGGTCTCTCTCTCTTTTTCTCAATTAAATGTAAGCACTTTATTGGCATGGGAAAACATATGTTTACATTGCCAAAGCAAGTGAACTAGATAATAAACAAAAGGGAATTAAACAATTAAAAAAATGCACAGTAAACATTACACTCACACATGTTCCAAAAGAATAAAGACATCTCACTTTTTCCTCTCTCACTGTCACTCAATCCACAGCTAAATGGGTGAGAAACAACTCATACTGACAGACCCATTCATCAGAAAGCATTGGGAAACCTCACAAGAGCTCAGAAGAACAGGTTTCTGGCTGTGATTTGAAGGAAAGGCCTTGGAAATCTCCCCCATTCTTTACTCTCAACACTGAAATATCTGAAGTAGCTAAGACTGTAAATTAGAAAAATATGAGATGAGGATAGGTAGCCTAACAGACAAGTACGTGGCAGATTGTTGCTGAATTAGAGCCAAGTGTTGAAGATCAGATCGAGAATTCAAATAATTCAATCTCTAGCTAATTTGTGCAGCTCAACTGCTTTGTCGACGGGGAGCAATCCGCAGTTGCTATGACTACACGTAACTAAGGAGATTTGTTGACATTGGCAACCGGACGTTCTTGGCAGCTGTCCCCACGTAACCTAGATACCAAACATTTAGCCTTTTTATAGAAAAGTATTTACTTTTCATTGAGACACGCTTTATATATGCAATGGACTCCAGTACGTTATACTACTCCTTGGACCTCGTTTCTGGTAGCGGTTTAACTTTGAGCAGTGAGCAAAAAGCTGCCCTGCAGACTTCCCTGGTCATTCTGAAGAGGAACAACAAATTCAATCGTGTCCTGTTTTGGGGCAAGATTCTGGGCATAAAGGGTGACTATTTCATTGCTCAAGGGGTTTCAGAGGATGAGATGACGGATAAAAAGAGCCTTTACAGGTAAGAGGTGCAAAGGAAATTGTTTTAGAGCCTCTAGTCTATTTTACTACAGGCATATTATTATAGCTAGCTTGCATTTTGCTGTTGTCACTTGTGGCTTTGGAGTTGTGAACCATTCTCCTATTCAAGATGTTCTCTCTCTCTCTATGTGTGTATGTGTGCCTTCTTGCACACGTGTTTGAGTCCTTTCCCAACTCCAGTTTCAACTGTGTGGACTGGCACTTGCTTCCCCCTGCCACTGAGGCAATGCTAGCGGAAGTTTCTGCTACAGCAAAGGGTCGCTTCGTTGGAGACCCCTCACATGAGTATGAGCACACCGAGATACGGCGGCAAGGGGAGGGGGACGAGGCTGTGGAGGAGGAAGTCGTGGTGGGGACAAGTGTTTTGAGCTAATTGTGTTTTGTTTATTAATAAGTGTCAGTGATTAATGTACAGTGACTAGATTCATATGACCGTCGTGACTGTGTGTGGTATTATTGCAGAAGAGTGATGACTAGTTTGTTTTTTGTGTTGTGACAGATGTTTGGTAATGGTTGTTTGGTTTGTGTTGCAGGTTAAGGTGAAAGAGGAGAAGAGGCTGGCCTCCACTGTCCACACCATTGATAAGGAGGTGTCTGTGGTCCCGCGCGGTGCCTTCATCAAGAGTCCCCATGGCCTGGTGCAGACCAATCGCAGCTTTGAGGGTAAAGCTACTTTTCAAAGTTATTAATTAAATGGATGGCTCCATGTAGAGTGGTGGTTCCCAGTTGAGAATGTGGTCTGACTATGGAGAGACTAGTAACCGGAAGGTTGCAAGTTCAAATCCCCGAGCTGATAAGGTACAAATCTGTCGTTCTGCCCCTGAACAGGCAGTTAACCCACTGTTCCTAGGCCGTCATTGAAAATAATTATTTGTTCTTAACTGACTTGCCTAGTTAAATAAAGGTAAAATAAAAAATAAAAGATGGGACACAGCTGTGTGTGTTACTGGCTCGAGAGGATGACTCAGCTGTGGTTTTTAGGTCAGTGTGTTGGAAGTTGGAACCAGAATCCAGACTGTCATTTATCTCACACTGTACATCTATAGTGTACACACGTTTGTGTGTTTTCTTTTTCATACACATACAGAATCATATCATACTATCAGTTACTGAGTGAGTGAATCTGTTCTGTAGGTCTGTCCTCATTGGAGGCAGGTAAACTCAGCTACTTCCTGCACTTCACTGAGCCGCAGAAACTGAAGAAGAAATCCATCCTGGAGCTGGCTGACCTCAACCCCTCCATTGACTTCCTGGATCCTTTGAGTGAGGATATCCCCAAAGGTAACAGAGTTCCAAATCTCTCACTACACCACTCCTTTACAGTCATCCTACCGTTCCCCCCATGGGTGGGGTTTCTTTCCCACATGTTGTCTGTCTTTAGAAATATAACCAGTTCCTTGAAAGTACTGCCCTTTTGTGGGAGACAAAAATGTAATACGAACATGAGATTACTAATGTTTGGCATGCTCTGATTTTTTATTTTACTAGGTAAGTTGACTTAGAACACATTCTCATTTACAGAAATGACCTGGGGAATAGTCCAATGGTCACTCTCTATTATACTAAACTAGCCTTTTAATTGGTGCTAATAATAATTTGGGTTGGCAGTTGAGAGCCCAGTTTATCAAGGCATCCTCCTCTGCAGGGCCGGCTCTAGCCTTTTGGGGGACCTAAGCGGGATTTGGTTGGGGCCCACCACACAGCAAAACATTTGTGGCCCCCCTCTTGTCGATGGAGAGACACATTTTAGTTTTAAAGTTAATTTATTGTAATTCTACACATTTTGCTATGGGGTGGAGAGAAAACAGCAATTTTATAACACATTTCTTGCAATTCTACTCGTTTTGCCATGGGGCAGATTTTTCTTTGCAGTTTTACAGCAAATTTCCTTCAAATTCTACCCATTTTGCCATGGGATGGAGATG
The DNA here is from genome assembly GCF_002021735.2 of Oncorhynchus kisutch. NCBI lineage: Eukaryota > Metazoa > Chordata > Actinopteri > Salmoniformes > Salmonidae > Oncorhynchus > Oncorhynchus kisutch. The sequence continues at coordinate 22,427,972 of NC_034194.2, read as the reverse complement.
AGATTTTTCAGTTTTAAAGCACAGTTCCTGCAATTCTACACATTTGGTAATAACTTATGCTATGTTAATATGATATCTGAGTGAGAATGACTAACAAAATCAATGGGGTTCTCCTGAAGGTCAGGGCCCCTGGGCACGTGCCCTGTCCATATTCGGCCATGGTTTTATTTCTACAGGTAAGTCAATTAAGAACAAATTCTTACTTACAATGGTGATTTGTCAAACACATCAATAAACAATTACACTATACATATATATACACACACATCACTTACACAATACATAAGAAAGCAAACGCAAAATACAAAAAGAAAAACAATCATATGACACAAATACATTCTTCAGTAAAAAGGCCCTCTAACATTCATCTGAATTGCCTTGGAGGCACCAAATCCAACAACTTTAAAAGGACTTCTGGAGATCATGTCACATTATAGGTGTCAAAAAAATGAATGCAGATTTACCTAACTTGTGGAGATTGAAGGGAAATCCAGGGTAAGCCATCCCCAATGGGTATTTGGGTATTTGTTCACTCAGGATCCCTTTATCTAATATTAGGTTTTGGTTGAAGATGTGATAACATTCAGTATCAACATTCAGTATCAAAAATATGCAAAAGTAGAGAAAATGAGATACTTTGCGCATACTTTGCGCCCTATGTATGCATACAGTACCAGTCAAAAGTTTGGACACACCTACTTATTCAAGGGTTTGACTATTTGATACATTGTAGAATAATAGTGAAGACATCAAAACTATGAAATAACACATATGGAATCATGTAGTAAGCAAAAAAGTGTTAAACAAATCAAAATATATTTTATATTTGAGATTCTTCAAATAGTCACCCTTTGCCTTGATGACAGCTTTACACACTCTTGGCATTCTCTCAACCAGCTTCATGAGGTAGTTGCCTGGAATGCATTTCAATTAACAGGTGTGCCTTATTAAAAGTACATTTTTGGAATTTCTTTCTGAATGCATTTGAGCCAATAAGTTGTGTTGTGGTAAACAGAAGATAGCCCTATTTGGTAAAAGACCAAATCCATATTATGTCAAAGAACAGCTCAAATAAGCAAAGAGAAACGACAGTCCATCATTACTTTAAGACATGAAGGTCATTCAATCTGTAAAATTAAGAACTTTGAAAGTTTCTTCAAGTGCAGTCACAAAAACCATCAAGCGCTATGATGAAACTGGCTCTCATGAGGACCGCCACAGGAAAGGAAGACAGAGTTACCTCTGCTGCAGAGGATACGTTCACTAGTTAACTGTACCACAGATCTCAGCCCAAACGAATGCTTCAGAGTTCAAGTAACAGACACATCTCAACATCAACTGTTCAGAGGAGACTGCGTGAATCAGGCCTTCATGGTAGAATTGCTACAAAGAAACCATCACTAAAGGACACCAATAAGAAGAGACATTAGATCAGTGGAAGTCCAAATTTGAGATTTTTGGTTCCAACCGCCACGTCTTTGTGAGACAGAGTATGGCACACTTAATCAGCAAGACTACCACAGCATTCTGCAGCAATATGCCATCCCATCTGGTTTGTGCTTAGTGGGACTATCATTTGTTTTTCAATATGACAATGACCCAAAACACACCTCCAGGCTGTGTAAGGGCTATTTGACCAAGAAGGGGAGTGATGGTGCTGTATCAGATGACCTGGCCTCCACAATCACCGACCTCAACCCAATTGAGATGGTTTGGGATGAGTTGGACCGCAAAGCGAAGGAAAAACAGCCAACAAGTGCTCAGCATATGGGAACTCCTTCAAGACTGTTAGAAAATCATTCCTCATGAAGCTGGTTGAGAGAATGCCAATAGTGTGCAAAATTGTCTTATGGCTTAATTCTTTTTTTTTTACCCTTTCCTCCCCTTCATCTACACCGATTTAAGTGGATTTAACAAGTGACAACAATAACATAGATTTCCCCTGGTCAGTCTGTCAGTTTATATCTGGATGATATCAAACTGTAGTTTGTCTAAACAGACATATATCACAATTTGTTTGTGGTGTGGGTGCTGTGGAAAAGTGAGAGGCTCTGGGCACACAGCAGTGTCTGTCTAAAACGTCACAGCTGTTCATTTCAAAGGGATGAGCATCTCTGTGGTGTGTGAATGTGTGTGCAGCTTTCCCAAACCAGCTTACATTACACAGCTGTCCCAGTGACAGCATCACCCTCACTGAGAACTTAACGGCCAGGCCTCTAGCCTTTGCTGAAGGGAGCGAGAGACCCAGACTAAAGACAGTTTAAGGAGAAAATGATGGATCTCCATCGAAAGTGCTTTCCTCTGGTATCTCTGAGTGAAGCTACCCCTCTCACCACAGTGATCCTCCAGACTTGCCTGGAAGTATGTGGTAACAGTTGCAGTTATCGACTTCTGATTTATGCCTATACCCCTTCCATGCCTGTTCTCCCATTGGGTTCCTCCCTATACCACGTGTGAGTTTGAAACCACCAGTGTGTTTCAGTGAAAAGTAGACTTATCTGGACACCATCACTGAACAGCTTCTCAAATCACGTCAACCTGGCAGGAGTGTCTTTGGGTCATGGAAGATGAATCTCTCCCCACAGACAAAGAGCCATTGCGAAACACCTCCCAATAGACCCTATTTCTGGAATCTCTGTTTCTAGATATCTCTTGCAAAAGGTTTCAATTAATTTCCCGCCCCATAGCATTGTGAAACTGAAATATGAGAGAAAAACAGTATCAGAACAGCTGACACAATTTACTGGAATCGCTGTTCCTAGATAGCTTTGGCACAAGGTTTAATTTCATGTTTAATGCTTTGATAATTGGGGAGGTTCCAGATTAATGAATTATTTCCAAGACGTCCTGGAGCCTCCTGATTAATGGTGCAGTGAATCTGCGGTGAGAGAATTCTGCTAGGCTCCCATTCAGCATGAACAGTGTTCACTGGCTATGGGTGATAGCCATGAGCAGACAGCTGCTCCACCAGGCCTCCCTGATATTTAGAGTCAGGGAAAGGACTCACTAAACCCTTCTAAATTATTGAGCTATCAGCCAACTGTTACCTTTTTCTGTGTAGACTTCTTTACATAGGGAAGAGTGGATACAGTTAATGAGGGAGTAATGTGAGACCTGTACACGGTCTCTGTTTATGAAAGGTCATGGACGAGCTGCAGTTTGTGTGATAATCTTCATAACCCATATACTTGTGTGTGTAGGGTCGTGGAGCTTGCAGTTTGAGCGTGGCAGCACAGTGTGTGTGATCCGTAGCATGCTGTGGCTGGGCCTGACCTCCTTCCATGTACCCATGACCCCCCAGCACGGATACATCTACATGGGTGACGGACTGAAGAACCTGGACCTGCCCTTCATGCTTTAAAAAGCCAGTGAGATCCAGAGCTGGAGAGGCAACACCTACCACTTATCTAAACTGAGAATCATCATCAACCTCTCATCTGAGCAAGCAGTGTTTCATCCCCACCCAAAACAGTTCTATTTATGCAAGAGATGTTTCTTTACTGTTATTTAAAGTAAATAAACAAACTAAAATCATTCATTATTTGTGATTTACCTCCACATGCACTTGGTTCATTTCTGTCAATAGGCCCAGTAAATGCTTACTTCCACACTCATGCAAACACACATGGTGGAGGGAGAAAAAGCAAATCCAATTTATTTGCACATCTGGGTTGTATTGAAGTACAACATCCCACCTACATCAAAACAGTGTAACACTGACCCAATTGATCTTACAGCAAGGGCTCTAGTCAATCTGTATTGCTGAAGCGTTACAGATTCCGCACTAGAAATGTAAAGGTAATGCCCGATTGAGCTGACATATGCAGTGGTTACCGTGAATGCAGTCTCTGGTAAAGCTGGAACATTGTCTTTAAAATGTCAATCACACTGTAAAGCTGAACTGCCGCGATGCGGATTGAATAGAGCCCCTAAATGTGGAGTTTAATAGTTTTGTTTCAGGGCATCTTCAAAAAGGTCAAATGACAGAATGGGTTTCCAATGGGCAATGTCCACCAATAGATAAATAGGCTGGACAAATACAGATGCTCCCCCAGCTTTTCCAATGGCTAGTTCTCGAAGTCAATGGAGCTCCAAATGGGCCAGGAGTACTATAAGGAAGGACGTCCAATAGAACTGTTGGACCCCATCTCTGTCCCGCCCACACTGACTCCTGCTGCTGTGAGTTGACATGCCCCCAGGTCATCAATGTTTCAGGTAGAGGATTTTCTTGCCGTACTGTACGTTGTTTCCGAGAGCTGGGTGGCCGACAGATGCGGTTTTTACACCACTTCAGCCCCGTCCTATAGATGGGCTTCACTGAATCAATGGACCAGCGAGTCAGATATCTGTGATGCAACAACACAGGTGTGAGTTAGAGAGAGGATGCACAAGAGTTAGTTGAAAGGTGTCATGACGTTGGCCTGGGGGTAGGTTTATGACAGTCATAAATACCTCTTCCCCCCTTTTTCCTCTCTCTACCCTACTGATGTTACATTTGAAAACCCCTTGGTTAACAGAGATTCTGGGAACATCAGAAGGTGGGGGGAAATTAACTATATTCTGGTAAACTGACCAATTGAACATATGCAGTGGTACTTAATAAATATGATGTCAATTCGGTTGTCATCTGAGACATTCTCATCAATGATAAGATGACAAACTCTACAGTGTAAAGTCTACACATCAGAGTTATCGGATTCACATGGAATTGTTGTTCAATTTAAATGTTTGAATATGAAATTATTCATGATGGGATGAAATGTGATTTTAGCTTCTAAAATGTGAGAATTGGGATTTCATGAGTGAATTAGGCCCGACTCAGTGGCCCGCCCACGTGAAGAGACATAGGTTGTAAACTATGAAACACACCCCTTTTCTCCCTCCACTATATAAGCCCTTGACGAAAATGTAACCTCCTGTTCCGAGGATGTGAGGACGACGGTCCGATGTCAGAATTGTTCAGATAATAACTACAGAACGAAGCCAACATCAGCGTGAGCTTTGGTTGCAAATGGTATGAACTTTGAACTCTTATTCACTACAGAAGTGATACCTCCTAGCTGTTGAGTTAGCAACAGCAGCTGCAAACGAGGGTTAGGAAGGAACAGACAGAGTATCCCGACTATCACACAACAACGTTACTACAACGTATCCAATTGACCACCAGAGATTCTGCAAAGGACAAAGGACTCAGTTTGGCAACACGGCCTTCCATCTACCACCAACCTACCGAAGCGCAGCTCAAAGTAAATATTTATTGCATTTTCCTTTTCCAAATGGGCGGTAATTTAGAATGCATAAAATACTGTATTTACGAAAGCACAGCTTCTTCCTTTGGTCCTCAGTCTTCCCGCTCTTTCACTCAAACCCAGACCTTTCTTTTGTGTAACCAGCTGTCATATCTGTTCCGCCCGCTAGGGACGTCTCCCTTTATGACGTCATTTGTAATCAAGGTATAATTAATTCTGTGTGATTAGTTAGGTATTTAGTAAATAAATAATTAAACCCAATTTTGTATTGCTGATTCAACTTGTTAGCCAGGGATTGTGAAGATATCTGAAAGTTGTAAATTCTTGGTTAAGACTGAATTAAGGTGACGATTAATATTGACTGCTATTGATGTAAAATATTACTAGGTCTACTCGGAAGATAACAGCTCTATAAATATTATTTCGTGGTGCCCCGACTCTCTAGTTAATTACATTTACATGATTAGCTCAATCAGGTAATATTAATTACGGAGAAATTATTTTATAGAATAGCATGTCATATCACTTAATCCGGCATAGCCAAAGACACGACAAAGGTAATGTCATGAGAGGTCTAACAAGAAACAATACAGGTGTGAGAGGGTAGATACTGATGGGGTCAAACGCACTCTTTACCTGTTGAGCTGTGGCTTGGGCTTCTTTGGGATGTGTCCCTCTGGTAGTGTTGGTTTGTGATCTGGGAGCAGACCTGGAGTAGAAAAGAGAGTACTTTTACCACTTTGAAGAGAATACATTTCATAATAGTTGTGCATCCAGAGCAGACACACACAGCATCGTACCTGCTCTGTGAGCCATCTGCACACAGATGGCGATCTTGCGGTGCTCCTGGGCACAGAGACCAGTGACTCTACGAGGCAGCATTCCTCCATCAGACCTGATGAACTGACTGAGCAACAGGACATCCTAACAAATACAAACACAGGGAATTACTGTAGGCCTGAGCTCATAGAACAGGCACACATATTGACATAAAATGCATGAGACATGGCAGATGTGAGTGTGGACCAGCACTGTTCATCTCACTCTGTTATTCTGGCAGAACAGTCGAGAGGCAGTAAGTATGCAGTCAGGTATCACAAACACTTACTGTGTAGTTGTATTTGTTCTGCAGGTTCCATCGATAGATGGGGCACTGGGCTGTGGCGTTGGGTGGCTGTGGTCCACTTGGGGTATCCTCAGTTGTTCCCCCAATCTGAGAAAAGAATGCAATGCTGGTCAATGAATAAATAAGCACCGCACAAATACTTCCATCAATCTACTGTAAATGTCACATTTACTAGCCATCTAGTTAAGTGTTCATACTTAACACAATGGTATAGAGCTCGTCTTATACTTTATATCCTGAAGTGTGTGGATACCGTATTGACGAGTATTGACTCAAATGCAGTAATCCACAACATAGCTAAAGTAAGAGATAAAAGTAACCCATCGCCACTCAAACAGTGTACAATGATGAACCAACAGGTTAGCAAGCTTGTCACTTACTATTGTTGTTTTTCATTCTTTCTTTTCCACGACTGTAAACACAAACAACATAGTCAATGTCAAAGTTAGTATAGCTACAATCCAGGGCATGTCAGTCAAGCAGTGTTTCATAACAAACCGGTGTTGTGCCGAAAAGCATCCCCCTGTCGTGCTTTTCCCTATTATGGCTTTTCCGACATTTAGAAAAAATATATTTCTGTTTTAGTTAAGAATGTAGATACAGTAGTAGTATTAATAACGATAATAACAATAATAAATCAAAAATGTGTACTCTGGGCGAAAAATAAAGTCAACATGAGTGCAGAGGAAATGGGGCAAACTAGATCCCAACTATCTCGGCCATATACGATTTGAGGTCTCGAAGGGAAAAGCGCGGACTTGGAAGATGACAAGGGTTATCTTCCCTAAAATAAGCGTGGAACACTAGAGGCCTCATATAGAGGAGACTCGTTGGAACCCTCATAAAATAAAGTCAGCAGCCTCCAGAACCACCACACCTGCAGGTTTTAATTTTTATTTTATTTTACCTTTATTTAACCAGGTAGGCTAGTTGAGAACAAGTTCTCATTAACAGCTGCGACCTGGCCAAGATAAAGCAAAGCAGTGCGACACAAACACAGAGTTACACATGGAATAAACAAGCATACAGTCAATAACACAATAGAAAAAAAGAAAGTCTATATACAGTGTGTGCAAATGGCATGAGGTGGTAAGGCAATAAATAGGCCATAGTAGCGAAGTAATTACAATTGAGTAGATTAACACTGGAGTGATAGATGAGCAGATGATGATGTGCAAGTAGTGATACTGGTGTGCAAATGAGCAGAAAAGTAAATAAAAACAATATGGGGATGAGGTAGGTAGATTGGGTGGGCTATTTACAGATGGACTATGTACAGCTGCAGCGATCGGTTAGCTGCTCAGATAGCTGATGTTTAAAGTTAGTGAGGGAAATGTATGTCTCCAGCTTCAGCGATTTTTGCAATTCGTTCCAGTCACTGGCAGCAGAGAACTAGAAGGAAAGGCGGCCAAAGGAGGTGCTGGCTTTGGGCAGTGAGATATACCTGCTGGAGCACGTGCTACGGGTGGGTGTTGTTATCGTGACCAGTGAGCTGAGGCGGAGCTTTACCTAGCATAGACTTATAGATGACCTGGAGCCAGCGGGTCTGGTGACTAATATGTAGCGAGGACCAGCCGACTAGAGCATACAGGTCGCAGTGGTGGGTGGTATAAGGGGCTTTGGTAACAAAATGGATGGCACTGTGATAGACTGCATCCAGTTTGCTGAGTAGAGTATTGGAAGCTATTTTGTAGATGACAATGCCGAAGTCGAGGATCGGTAGGATAGTCAGTTAGTCAGGGTAAGTTTGGCGGCGTGAGTGAAGGAGGCTTTGTTGCGAAATAGAAAGCCGATTCTAGATTTGATTTTGGATTGGAGATGCTTGATATGCGTCTGGAAGGAGAGTTTACAGTCTAGCCTGACACCTAGGTATTTGTAGTTGTGCAGCCTCCACAACCACCAAACCAGCAGGTGCAGCCTCCAACCCAGCGGCCTCCACCGCAGCGGCCTCCACCCCAGCGGCCTCCACCCCAGCGGCCTCCACCCCAGCGGCCTCCAACCCAGCGGCCTCCACCCCAGCGGCCTCCACCCCAGCGGCTTCCACCCCACCACACCAGCAGCAGCTACTGATAAACAAATGTATGTATGTAATCTTGTCAGGTTGATCCATTTGTATCTCTCAGTACACTTTCAGGTACATTTTTTCAGGTGTTGCAGAGGCAAATATATATATGTGCTGTTGTCTAGAATCGGCCCATATAAATTTATCACAATCAACAGAACTGGTCCAAATATGGGGTTGGAAAGTGAGGTAAGACTGTGTTGCACATACAGTGTTTACATATACTGTATGTGTGTGATTAATCTGTGTATTTATGAGGAAAACCTAAATGGTTGTTTTTCCATGTAAACAGGATTTACCTTCATTGTCTTTTTTTCTGTCAGACCATCAATGCCTACATGTTCCATCTGGTGCGGAATTTTTAAAGGCAGTCAACCGAGCAAGCTTTCTACAATGACCTTTAAAATTACTGGCATTTGGGGAGCAAGAAATCAAAACTTAAGGTTGGTTGGATTATTCTCAAATATGTTATATTTGACCGATTTTGAACTCAAGCAACTATCCAAATCAAATCAAATTTTATTTGTCACATACACATGGTTAGCAGATGTTAGTGCGAGTGTAGCGAAATGCTTGTGCTTCTAGTTCCGACAATGCAGTAATAACCAACAAGTAATCTAGCTAACAATTCCAAAACTACTACCTTATAGACACAAGTGTAAGGGGATAAAGAATATGTACATAAAGATATATGAATGAGTGATGGTACAGAGCTGCATAGGCAAGATACAGTAGATGGTATTGAGTGCAGTATATACATATGAGATGAGTATGTAAACAAAGTGGCATAGTTAAAGTGGCTAGTGATACATGTATTACATAAGGATGCAGTAGATGATATAGAGTACAGTATATACATATACATATGAGATGAATAATGTAGGGTATGTAAACATTATATTAGGTAGCATTGTTTAAAGTGGCTAGTGATATATTTTACATCAATTCCCATCCATTCCCATTATTAAAGTGGCTGGAGTTGAGTCAGTGTGTTGGCAGCAGCCACTCAATGTTAGTGGTGGCTGTTTAACAGTCTGATGGCCTTGAGATAGAAGCCGTTTTTCAGTCTCTCGTCGTTGTTGGTAATCAAGCCTACCACTGTTGTGTCGTCCGCAAACTTGATGATTGAGTTGGAGGCGTGCGTGGCCACGCAGTCGTGGGTGAACAGGGAGTACAGGAGAGGGCTCAGAACGCACCCTTGTGGGGCCCCAGTGTTGAGGATCAGCGGGGTGGAGATGTTGTTGCCTACCCTCACCACCTGGGGGCGGCCCGTCAGGAAGTCCAGTACCCAGTTGCACAGGGCGGGGTCGAGACCCAGGGTCTCGAGCTTGATGACGAGCTTGGAGGGCACTATGGTGTTAAATGCCGAGCTGTAGTCGATGAACAGCATTCTCACATAGGTATTCCTCTTGTCCAGATGGGTTAGGGCAGTGTGGTTGAGATTGCATTGTCTGTGGACCTATTTGGGCGGTAAGCAAATTGGAGTGGGTCTAGGGTGTCAGGTAGGGTGGAGGTGATATGGTCCTTGACTAGTCTCTCAAAGCACTTCATGATGACGGAAGTGAGTGCTACGGGGCGGTAGTCGTTTAGCTCAGTTACCTTAGCTTTCTTGGGAACAGGAACAATGGTGGCCCTCTTGAAGCATGTGGGAACAACAGACTGGGATAGGGATTGATTGAATATGTCCGTAAACACACCAGCCAGCTGGTCTGCGCATGCTCTGAGGACGCGGCTGGGGATGCCCTGCTCTTTGAAATTTCAGATTGATCCAATGATGTACAAGTACATTATTGGCATCATCAATGAACACAACCACTGGACTGTGATGGTAAGAGCCGCTAAGGCAGTACTAAGAACTACATACATAATACAGAATATACACGTGAACACATACATGTGTGTAAAATGTGTGTAATATGTGTGCATGCAATGTGTGTGTGTCTGTCTAAACTTGAAAGGTTATACTGCCATCTCAAAAGAGGGCTCTGTTCCTCAACCCAATAAGGCAGTACTAAGAAATACATACATAACACAGAATATATATGTGAACACATTCGTGTGTAAAATGTGTATGTGCTATACAGTGAGGGGAAAAGTATTTGATCCCCTGCTGAATGTATTTCAAGACCCCCAATTTGTTTTTTTGTAGACCTCCACAAGTCTGGTTCATCCCTGGGAGCAATTTCCAAATGCCTGAAGGTACCACATTCATCTGTACAAACAATAGTACGCAAGTATAAACACCATGGGACCACGCAGCCATTATACCGCTCAGGAAGGAGAAGCGTTCGGTCTCCTAGAGATTAACGTACTTTGGTGCAAAAAGTGCAAATCAATCCCAGAACAACAGCAAAGGACATTGAGAAGATGCTGGAGGAAACAGGTACAAAAGCATCTATATCCACAGTAAAACGAGTCCTATAACAACATAACCTGAAAGGCCCCTCAGCAAGGAAGAACCCACATCTCCAAAACCGCCATAAAAAAGCCAGACTATGGTTTGCAACTGCACATGGGGACAAAGATCGTATTTTTTGGAGAAATGTCCTCTGGTCTGATGAAACAAAAATAGAACTGTTTGTCCATAATGACCATTGTAATGTTTGGAGGAAAAAGGGGGAGGCTTGCAAGCCGAAGAACACCATCCCAACCGTGAAGCACGGGGTGGCAGCATCATGTTGTGGGGGTGCTTTGCTGCAGGAGGGACTGGTGCACTTCACAAAATAGATGGCAACATGAGGCAGGAAAATGATATGGATATATTGAAGCAACATCTCAAGACATCAGTCAGGAAGTTAAAGCTTGGTCGCAAATGGGTCTTCCAAATGGACAATGACCCCAAGCATACTTGCAAAGTAGTGGCAAAATGGCTTTAAGGACAACAAAGTCAAGGTATTGGGAGTGGCCATCACAAAGCCCAAACCTCAATCCTATAGAAAATAAAAAAGTGTGTGCGAGTGAGGCGGCCTACAAACCTGACTCAGTTACACCAGCTCTGTCAGGAGGAATGGGCCAAAATTCACCCAACTTATTGTGGGAAGCTTGTGGAAGGCTACCCAAAACGTTTGACCCAAGTTAAACCATTTAAAGACAATGCTACCAAATACTAATTGAGTGTATGTAAACTTCTGACACACTGGCAATGTGATGAAAGAAATAAAAGATGAAATAAATAATTCTCTACTATTATTCTGACATTTCACATTCTTAAAATAAAGTGGTGATCCTAACTGATCCAAGACAGGGAATTTTTACTAGGATTAAAATGTCAGGAATTGTGAAAAACTGAGTTTAAATGTATTTGGCTAAGGCTAAGGTATTTGGCTATGTAAACTTCTGATTTCAACTCTAAGTAATGCACAATTAACCTACTGAAAGTATACTGACTAAAAGGCTAAACAGAACTGTCAAATTATATTATAGATGTGTCTTTGTATACTTGCAAATTATAATCTTAAATGTAACATAATTTTGTTGGGGAAAACTGAAATGCCCATCACATTTTTCTGAATGTATTCTGAAGGAGTCGTCGATTGTCTTTTCAAATACGGACGAAGATGTTAACATCATGAGAGAAGAAATAGCAGCCACTCTCCTCCAAAACACTGGTATGTTACATTTCTAATTTAATTGTGGATTTAAAAAAATAACATTTATATGGATCTTTCATCTTTGATCCAACTTCTGACTAGATGGCCACTAAAACACATGTATTTAAATAATTGTGTTACAAGAAAAAGAAACCTATACTATTCCCTTGTTCCCTGCTCACTCTGAAAAAAATACATGTAAAAGATCTATATAGACTACTTGACATTATGTTTTGCTAGATGACCTGAGCCAACTGTGGCACTTCTGTGGGAAGGTGGACAATAATGAGGGAGACACTAACTGGGCAATTGCTTGTTCACTTCTGAAGGCACATTTTTACGAGTACGAATTTGTATAAGCAGTAATATTTCTAGATGTAGTATTATCCACTTTGTCTGATAATGAAATAATTGTAATTCAATAAATGTATTTAATGTTTTAAATATATGAATATTTTTCATCATAAATTTCAGATTGGTTGTGATTGGTTGTGACCGCTGCCCACGATGGTTCCACCAGTCCTGTATGAAAACCATCCCATCATTGGAGGATTATGTCTGCGCTGCCTGTCAGGACTAGGTTAGGATAGAGTTCCAGGTGACAGTATCACCTGGAAAACTTTCCATAAAAAGTGGAATAAATGTCCAGTTTCTTTGTTATTTGATTTGTCATTTTATATCTTATTATGCAAATATAAAAATGTGTATTTCCTATTTAATGTTTGTTAAACTTAACTTTGATGTTTTTGTGTGATACACAAATATTATATTTGTCTTAAACATTAGAAAAGGTTTCTAAAATAAATGTGTTTCTTCATACTCTAATTTTGCTTTCTGTGGCACACACTATTGGTCGACATGAGCTACCAAAAATGATTATGAAGTGTGCCATTATGATTATGAAGTGTGTGCAGTCCCAAAATAGAAGCGGGGATAGGGGGGGGTAGTCTTGCCGAAATCGAATTCCTTAATTTTGTAGGTAGAATCAAGTACTTTCTGTGGCACAGTCAAATACCTTCTATAGAACAAACTTCACATCAGGATAGGCAACCGAAATGAATGTTTAATGTATGTGTGTGTGTTATATTAAAACAGAGGGAGTAACATGTAGGCAAGCAATGAACATTCTGGCAGGGGGAAGCTAGTTTAGATGATATACTGATAGTTCATGCAACTGCAACATGGTCGTTCAAATGATCGAACTTATTATCAACTACCACAATTATGCCTTTAACCTTTGATGCCTTAAATAATCATTATCGAAGGGCAAAGATTACTAAATAGATGCGCTATTTTAGCTAGCTACAATTTCCAACGCTAACAGAGTGAACTGTCATATGGCTACAACAGGATTCAACAAGAAACTCACTGTGTCGAATTCCTCTGCTTTGAATATTTCCAAAAACCGAGAGCTGAGGGCAACTTGTTTTCCTCTGAAAGGCACTCATATTGCTGCAGCTGGCTACACATCTACCCAGAAAGAGAGATCCATATGTACCCAAGCACACAGCGCGGTGCCATCTTCGAATGTTGACCTTTTTCTTCTTCTCTGCTATAATGGCGTTTGCAGAAATGCAACGTGCATTCCGCCACCTACTGTACGAGTAGTGAACAGGAAGGAAACAAAATGCGAAAAAACCCTGACGAAAGAGGATTTGCGGTCAGAGTGCAGTATAACTGCACTATGCGGCAAATACTTCGTCGAAAATAACCGTTTTTTTATTGCAGTAATTTTGCAATGTAACTGGAATTAGAGTGCAGTATAACCACAGTTCAGTGCAATTACTGCATCCAAAATACCACAGTCGACTGCAGTTACTTAATTTTTACTGCACTTTCAAAACTGCAATCTTTTTTTGTACGGGAATGGAAAATAGATAAATCATAAACCTATCCCATTCCTTCAGTCACATTCCATTCAAGATAACATCCCACAGGCTCAAGGGCCTGGGAGGGGCAAACATCTTCTGACAGTATTCCCTGCAATGTTTCAGCTGTTACCCATCTAGCACATTTGGTTATTTGGAAGTTGTGGGAACGTATGTTTTTGGTTTCACATTGGTTGTAGAAACGAAGCCATACTTTTCCTGACCGGTAACACTGAAAATGTTTTAAACATTCAGAGAACACAAGTGAAAATGTTGCCTGTTCTGGTAATGTTTATTTTTAGTTTGCAGGGATGTTCTTAAAACGTTTTACTCTGGTTCCTTGAAAGCTTTCCTGTGAGGTTCCCAGAATGTAGTAACAAATGACAGTAAATAGAATCACATGGGAACTTGTGTGGAATGTTCTGTGGAAGTACTGAAATTACCACAGACAAACAGTGTTTAGGAAAATATTTGAGAACATAACTTTAAATAGAACCATACGTTTGTATTTATTTTTATTTAACCTTTATTTAACTAAGCAAGTCAGTTAAGACATATTTTTTTTACAATGACAGCCTACCAAAAGGTTTCCTGTGGAATGGGGGCTGGGATAAAAAAATATATATAGGGCAAAACACACATCACGACAAGAGAGACGCCACAACACTACATAAAGAGAGACCTAAGACAACAACATAGCATGTCAGCAACACATGACAACACAACAAGGTAGCAAAAACACATGACAACAACAACATGGTAGCAACACATCACAGCAGCACAAAACATGGTAAAAACATTATTTGGCACAGACAACAGAACAAAGGCCAGAAGGTATAGACAACAATACATCACGTGAAGCAGCCACAACTGTCAGTAAGAGTGTCCATGGTTGAATCTTTAAATGAAGAGATGGAGATAAAACTGTCCAGTTTGAGGGAACTGAAAAGAGGAGCACCCAAGGATGTGTGCTTTGGGGACCTTTAACAGAATGTGACTGGCAGAACGGGTGTTGTATGTGAAAGATGAGGGCTGCAGTAGGTATCTCAGATAGGGGGGAGTGAGACTTAAGAGGGTTTTAATAAATAAGCATGAACCAGTGGGTCTTGCGACGGGTATACAGAGATGACTAGTTAAAACTTCTTAGGGCTGCAATCCCGTTAACGGGATTGATATGACAACAGCCAGTGAAAGTGTAGAGCGCCAAATTCAAACAACAGAAATATCATAATTAAAATTCCTCAAACATGCATGTATCTTATACCATTTTAAAGGTAACCTTGTTGTTAATCCCACCACAGTGTACGATTTCAAACAGGCTTTACAGTGAAAGCACCACAAATGATTATGTTAGGTCAGAGCCACAGAAAAACACAGCCATTTTTCCAGCCAAAGAGAGGAGTCACAAAAAGCACAAATAGAGATGAAATGAATCACTAACCTTTGATGATCTTCATCAGATGACACTCATAGGACTTCATGTTACACAATACATGTATGTTTTGTTCGATAAAGTGCATATTTATATTAAAAAATCTCAGCATACATTGGCGCGTTATGTTCACTAGTTCCAAAAACATCTGGTGATATTGCAGAGTGCCACATCATTTGACAGAAATACTCATTATAAATGTCGATGAAAATACAATTGTTAGACATGGAAAGATAGATACACTTCTCCTTAATGCAACCACTGTGTCAGATTTCAAAAAGGCTTTACGGAAAAAGCAAACCATTTAATAATCTGAGTACAGCTTTCAGACAACAAAGCAGCCAAAAACATATCCGCCATATTGGGTAGTCAACATTAGTCATAAATAGCATTATAAATATTCATGCATTCCCAGGAATCCCAGTTCCACATTAAATGTTTGATTTGTTCGATAATGTACATCATTTTTGTCCAAAGAGCTACTTTTGTTAGCACGTTTAGTAAACAAATCCAAAGTCATGAAACGCGTTCCCCAGTTGCAGATGAAATGTCAAAAAGTTCCATTACTGTCCGTAGAAACATGTCAAACGATGTATGGAATCAATCTTTAGGATGTTTTTAACATAAAACTTCAATAATATTTCAGAAAAGCAAAGGAACGCAGCTACCTCTCATGTGAAATGTGCATGACCAGCGCGTGACTGCTGGCAGACCTCTGACTCATTCCTCTCTCATTTGGTCCCACTTCACAGTAGAATCCTCAAACAAGTTTCTAAAGACGGTTGACATCTAGTGGAAGCCTTAGGAAGTGCAACCAATAACCAATATTACACTGTGTATTCAATAGGGACTGGGTTGAAAATCGACCAACCTCAGATTTCCCACTTCCTGTTTGGATTTCTTCTCAGGTTTTTGCCTGCCATATAGGTTCTGTTATACTCACAGACATCATTCAAACAGTTTTAGAAACTTCAGAGTGTTTTCTATCCAATATGCATATATTAGCAACTGGGACTGAGGAGCAGGCAGTTTACTCTGGGCACCTCTGGGCACCTTTCATCCAAGCTACTCAATACTGCCCCTGCAGCCATAAGAAGTTAACAGAGGAGTATTGAGTGCAGTGATGTGATGTGTCCTATAAGGAGCATTTGTGGCAAATCTGATGGCCAAATGGTAAAGAGCATACAGCTGCTCGATAGCACCCTTACCTGCCGATCTATAAATTACGTCTCCGTACTCTAGCATGGTTAGGATGGTCATCTGAATCAGGGTTAATTTGGCAGCTGGGGTGAAAGAGGAGCGATTACAATAGAGGAAACCGAGTCTAGATTTAACCTTACCCTGCGATTTTGATATGTGCTGAGAGAAGGACAGTGTACCATCTAGCCATAGTCCCAAGTACTTGTATGAGGTGACTACCTCAAGCTCTAAACCCTCAGAGGTAGTAATCACACTGGCGGGGAAAGGGGCTTTCTTCTTACCAAACCACATGACCTTTGTTTTGGAGGTTTTCAGAACAAGGTTAAGGGTAGAGACACTAAGAAATCTTTGTTGTAGAGCGTTTAACACCAAATCTGGGGAGAGGCCAGAGACACCAATAATCCTTATCCGGCACACAAGAATGGTATGGTCTACCATATCAAAAGCTTTGGCCAAATACAAATAGCAGCACACCATTGCTCAGAATCAAGGGCAATGGTGACATCATTTAGGTCACTTAAGGTTGCAGTGACACATCCATAACCTGTTTGGAAACCAGATTGCATACCAGAGTGTCACGTTCTGACCTTTATTTCCTTTGTTTTGTATTTATTTAGTATGGTCAGGGCGTGAGTTGGGTGGGCAGTCTATGTTTGTTTTTCTATAATTTGGGTATTTCTATGTTTCGGCCTAGTATGGTTCTCAATCAGAGGCAGGTGTCATTAGTTGTCTCTGATTGAGAATCATACTTAGGCAGCCTGGGTTTCACTGTGTGTTTGTGGGTGATTGTTCCTGTCTCTGTGTGTTGCACCAGATAGGGCTGTTTAGGGTTTCACACGTTTCTAGTTCTTTTGTAATCAGTTGTTCATGTGTACGTTTACGTATTAAAAGAACCATGGACACTTACCACGCCGCATATTGGTCCTCTGATCCTTTTCGCCTCTCCTCTTCGGAAGAAGAGGAGGAAATCCTTGACAGAATCACCCACCCAACTCGGACCAAGCGGCGTGGTAAACAGCAGCGACAGCAGCAGCAACAACAGCGGCCAGCATCACAGGACTCCTGGACATGGGAGGAGATACTGAACGGAGAGGGACCCTGGGCACAGGCTGGGGAATATCACCGCCCGAAAGCAGAGCTGGAGGCAGCGAAAGCTGAGCGGCGGCGATATGAGGAGGCAGCACGGCAGTGCGACAGGTACGAGGGGCAGCCCCAATTTTTTTTTTTGGGGGGGGCAGACGAGGTGTGGTACTAAGCCAGGTATCAGACCTGAGCTCACTCCTCGTGCTTATTATAAGCAGCGCATTACTGGTCAGGCACCGTGTTATGCGGTTAAGCGCACGGTGTCGCCAGTGCGTGCCCATAGCCCGGTGCGCTATAGGGCAGCCCCCCGAAAGTGCCATGCGAGTGTGGGCATTGAGCCAGGGCGTATGGTGCCTGCTCAGCGGGTCTGGTCGCCGGTACGCAGTTTTGGTCCAGGTTATCCTGCGCCGGCTCTGCGTGCTGTGTCTCCGGGGCGCTGGGAGGGTGCAGTGCGTCCTCTGCCTGCGCTCCGCTCGTGCCGGGCAAATGTGGGAGTGGAGCCTAAGGGAGAGGTGCGTGTAGTAAGCACTAGATCTCCCGTGCTTACCCACAGCCCGGTTCAACCTGTGCCTGCACTCTGGAGGGTCCGGGCTAGAGTAGTTGTCCAGCCTGGGGAAGTGGTGCCAAGTTTGCGCACCAGAGCTCCAATGCTCCCCCACAGCCCGGTCCTTCAGGTGCCTCCTAACACCAAGCCTCCTGAAGGTCTCCCCAGCCTGGTGGTTCCTGTGGCAGCCCCACGCACCAGGCTGTCTCTGTCTCCTCCCTGCAGGTGGTCCGGCGCTGCTGCCGGAGTCTCCCGCCTGTCCGGCACTGCTGCCGGAGTCTCCCGCCTGTCCGGCGCTGCTGCCGGAGTCTCCCGCCTGTCCGGCGCTGCTGCCGGAGTCTCCCGCCTGTCCGGTGCTGCTGCCAGAGCCCCTCAGCCCCTCTGTCCAGAGCCCCTCAGCCCCTCTGTCCAGAGCCCCTCAGCCCCTCTGTCCAGAGCCCCTCAGCCCCTCTGTCCAGAGCTTCTGCCCCTCTGTCCAGAGCTTCTGCCCCTCTGTCCCGAGCTGCCCCTCTGTCCCGAGCTGCCCCTCTGTCCAGTGGGGTCATTGAGAGGGGTGGCCATGGTTAGAAAGCCACGGAGGCGGACAATGAGGCGGACTAAGACAATGGTTAAGTGGGGTCCGCGTCCCGCGCCAGAGCCGCCACCGCGGACAGACGCCCACCCAGACCCTCCCCTATAGGTCAAGGTTTTGCGGCTGGAGTCCGCACCTTTGGGGGGGGGGGGGTACTGTCACGTTCTGACCTTTATTTCCTTTGTTTTGTATTTATTTAGTATGGTCAGGGCGTGAGTTGGGTGGGCAGTCTGTTTGTTTTTCTATAATTTGGGTATTTCTATGTTTCGGCCTAGTATGGTTCTCAATCAGGGGCAGGTGTCATTAGTTGTCTCTGATTGAGAATCATACTTAGGTAGCCTGGGTTTCACTGTGTGTTTGTGGGTGATTGTTCCTGTCTCTGTGTGTTGCACCAGATAGGGCTGATTAGGGTTTCACACGTTTCTTGTTTTTTTGTAATCAGTTGTTCATGTGTACGTTTACGTATTAAAAGAACCATGGACACTTACCACGCCGCATATTGGTCCTCTGATCCTTTTCGCCTCTTCTTCGGAAGAAGAGCCTTAAAGAAGAAAGGATCTAAACCATCTGATTATCTTTTGGGGTGAAGTTTAAGGAGCTCCTTCAGCACCTCAGACTCAGTGACTGCCTGCATGGAGAAACTTTGTAGCGGGGCAGGGGAAAAGAGGGAGGAGCATCAGGGCTAGTCGCATTAGAAGGGGTGGGAGATGAGGAAATGTTCAAATCAAATTTTATTGGACGGGCAATGAGGCATGGCCGAGTCAAATAGGACTCCTGACTTAATGGTGGTGATTAAAAAGTGAACCTGTAAGAAACGTTATGCTGACGTACTGAAATTCCCACAGAATAACATTGATTTCTTAGCATTCTCTGAACTATCTGAAAACATTCCCAAAGCCAAACCAGTTGTAGAACATTCCTAGAACATTACCAAAATTGAAAGTAATGAAATATATATTTTTTTATCTAGTTCATTAAATGTGCTCAGAATAATCCAAAGCCAAGCAACTATCCTGCACCATTCCCAGAAGGTTGTGGGAAGGTAGTATGAAAAATACAGTAACCATAGAACAACCACGCTCTCACCAAGCTCTAAAAACATTTGGTTCTCAGAACATTATGTGCTAGCTGGTTAGTTCCTGATGACCCCAAAACCTTTCAGCCAATGACACAATTATGTCAATTTATTTTTTAAACTTGTTTGTTTGGGCAGTACAATTAATCACATGAGCAATAAACGCCACAAAATTCACCTTAACAATCAATGTATCAGTTTCCCTCAACTGCTGAATAACCTCTTGAATCTCCACAGGCTGCGGTGTATCCACTGTCATAGCTTCCTCAGCTCCACTCTCTCTCCAACTATTTTCTGCACATCTCACGTAGAAGACCTACTGGACAGCCTGAACCTTAACCCATTCATTTATGGTAATGCTAAACATATACCGTCTATTCACAAACGTGTCTGCCGACCAGGGAAAATGCATTTACGTTTAAGCTCTGTCTAAACGTCAATATGCCTCTCTTGCAATGCAGTTTTGGAAACATTTGGAACTTTCATATCGACAAGAAATAATTTTCAAAAAACTAAAAGGTTTACACACGTTTATAGGGTTATGGATCCTACACAGCCATATGTCCATGCTACAGAGCTTATTTACAGAGAGAGGTGACCACTTTATCTAATTAGCTATCTCTAGCATTTCCAAACACCTGTGCGTAACGAAAGAAGGACGCCAGAAATGTGTGGTAACTGAAAAATATTGTTGGCTGCAACTATGTTAAAACTGGTTAAAACAGTGTAGTAAGTGTATATTTTAAATTTGTAAAATTATTTTGATGAGATATGAAAGGTAAGGGCTTTTTGTTTCTACAACCGTATCACAATTGAGAATTGATTCATGTTTAGATGGAATATTTGGCTGTTTTGGCTGCCAGTCAGTTTACTTTTGAGCATAGCATATAAGAGTTGTGTTATCAATCTTGTCTGTACGTGAGTAAAATAACTACCAACGGTGTTTCTTTATGAAGACTCATTTATTGCTAACTGGACGTTGCTTCACTTTACAAGCCACATGAGAGAGAGATGCTTTCCTAATGAACCCTTACATTCCCACAGGCCCTCATTAGCATATGGCCAAACAGGATGAAAAATGCTAATAACACCACACCCCCCCCCCCTTTTAAGAGAACAAATGGTAGACTGCCTTTGTCTCAACATACCTCAAGGGATTATTCTGCCCTTATGTCGGTAGGTCTGTTCCTGCCTAGATCTTCTGGAACATTTCAACATAGTCATGAACATAAAATATTTTATGTAAACTTGAACAAAAAAATCCATCTCTCATTTCTTTTATCACAAATCTACCCCACAGGTAAGTTCGAACTGTAACAACTTGACTGCTGTTGTTTTGTGTATTTATATTTTTGGAGCTCAGTCTTTTGTTCTTGTTTGCTCTGACCCATAAGTCCAGTCTTTGAGATTTAAATATTGCTCGCCCTGACCTTGTTCTGGGTGTAGCGGGTACATCTAAGATTACCTTGGATGTTGATTGTTCTGGCAATGAGGTGTGTCTGAGTGGTGAAGCCACGTGAATCTTCTCCTGCCTAGCGTTGTTGTTCTCAGGTCCATCCATAGGGATGAGGTGATGGAACTTCTCTGTGAAACTTCCATCATGTAGGATCGTGGTCTTACATGTTCCCTCAGCACTGTTCCTGTGACTTTTGAGTGTGTCACCCACACCTGTTTTCCAGGTGGGAGCCTGCTGACGTCACTGACTCTGTGACGCGTGTTGTATCGTTTCTGATCCGCACTCTTTCTCTCATTTTCCTTTGAGCTGACCGCAGCTGTATTTGGGAATGATGGGTCTAGCAGCGATGGGAGTGTTGGCACTGTGGTACGACGCTGTACGAAGCTGTCGTCCCATCAGCAGTTGTGCCGGGCTGAAGCCATTCTAGAGGGGAGTTGACCGATAGGCCAGCAAGGTAAGGGTCAGCTACTTTCTTGAGGAGGTTCTTCACTTTCTGAACTTGGCGTTCCGCCTCTCTGTTGCTTTGCGGGAACTTTGGACTGCTGGTGACAAAATCCATACTCCATACTGCAGCGAAGTCAGAAAGAGGTCTGTAAAGGCAAAATTAGTATGAGCGTTAATTTAAGGTTTATATAAATGATAGATGTGTACAATCCCTTTAGTCTGATTGTGTAAGTTGTTGGACTTGCATAAACTCTGTACTCTGAAACTTACATAGCCGGAACGAGGTGTCTCTGTCCCGAACAAGATGTCTTTGAACCTCTGTTCTAAGAACAAAAAGTTCTCAGTACTCGCATGAGACAGGGCCTCTCAGGAAGTTGTGATGGTATGACTGGTTCTGTGTGGTTTGTGCACTCTTTAATGCATGTCCTGCAGTTAAGCACAAGTTCATTCAGTTTCTGGCTGAGTCCAGGCCAGCACACAGACTGTTGTGCGAGTTCTCTGCACTTGACCACGACTTTATGACCCTTGTGCAGCTCAGTGAGGATATCATTTCATATGGCTGATGCAATGACAAGCCTTGTTCCTTTCAACAGAAGACCGTTGTGCACTGTGAGAAAAGCGCATTCTGGCCAGTACAGTTTCAGTGGTCCTTCACATCCTGAACTCAGACCATCCTTCCTGACACATGGTTCTGACTTTTGAGCACACACTGTCAGCTTTCAGTTGCTCTCTCAGATTGCCCATGTAGGAAACATTCGCTGGAAGTTGATCAAAAAGAAAGGAGGACCAAGGCACTCCCGCTGGAAGCTGTTCCATGATGGCTCCTTTTCTGCAGCAGTAGCTTTGGCTTTGACTGGCGCACGTGAGAAAGTGTTTGTAGTCCAGACTCTTTTCAGGGACATTCACAATCATGTAGGAGTATCTCATGAGTCTCTTCCTGAAGCGTAGGATACGTGGGGGAAGGTTGTCCAAGGGCTGGTTCCCCAGAAGGCTCAGGAGCGGTTTATGACCAGTTTCCAGCTGAAAGTGTTGACCAATGAAAAAGTCTCTGAATCTTTCACATGCCCATTACAGCCCCAGAGCTTATTATTCCACTTGAGCTTATCTCTGCTTGGTTGGTGTGAGAGACCGGGAAGTGTAGGCAACGGGTTTCCATTCCTTACTCTTCTTCTGCAGCAGCAGTCCTCCGAGTCCGTAGGAAGACACATCGGCTGACACCTTGATATCTTTGTTTGGGTCGTACAGGGCTAGCACGGGTGTGGTTGTCAGATCCTCCTTCAGCTCTTTGAAGGCTCTAACTTTTTTTTCTTTGAGAGTAGGTCTCTGAGAGGTTTGTCCTTGTCTGATATTGAGGGATGAACTTTCCCAGTTGGTTCACCAGTCCTAGAAAACTCTGCAGCTCACTGACATGGGATGGCTCTGCCATCTCCTTGACAGCCTCTGTCTTTGTCGGGTCAAGCTGTACTCCTTTGTCCAAGATAATGTCGCCCAGGAACTTCACTTCCTCCTTTGACCAGTCACATTTGTCCATGTTCAGAGTTAAGACGGCTTTTTCCATCTCCTGCAATGCGGCATGAAGTCTTGCATCATGTTCCTCCTGTGTTTGGCCCCAGACCAACACATCACCCATGTGACAGACCACACCTTCCAAGACTTCAGTGACCTCTGTCACCATTCTGTTCTGGAAGTGTTCAGGTTCTGAAAACATGCCAAAAAGAAGAACGGTTGAAGTAGTAATGTCTGAAAAGTGTGATGAAGGTTGTTAGCTTAACCGACTCCTTGGCTAGCGGGATCTGCCAGAAGCCCATGTTCGCATCTCTACACACTGATTCATTGAGACTGGTGTAATAGACACATATCCGCACGTCCCCATTCTTCTTTGGGACAACCACCAAGCCGGCGCACCAGTCTGTGGGCTCCTCCACTCTGGTGACAACCTTGAACCCTTGCATGCACTCTAGCTCTTTCTTGACATTTGGCAGCAATGTCAGAGGAATCCGTTGTGGAGTGTGGAATGAGTAGGGCTCTGTGCTGGGTTTCAGCTTGGTAGTATATGGTTGTTGTGCTGTGCCAAAACTGCTGCACAGCTTTGAATAGCTTTCTTTCAGTGTCTGTAAATCAATGCTGTCAAGTCGAGCAACTAGCTCAAGCTTTGTGATAGCTGGAATGCCTAGTAAAGCTGTGTGTAGATCTCTGATGAAATCATACATTTCCTCCAGTGTCTATTTTTCTCCCTTTAGTAGAACCACACTTGCGACGCCGATCACGTCCAACAGCGCTCTTCCTGGTGCCAGCAGAAGTTTTGTAGGTTTTTGCCAAGCTGGCTTGCTGGTTCCTGCAAAACTGTGACTGAACAAATTGTCTGGGATAACAGTCACATCGGCAACAGTGTCTATTTTGATTTTCACATTTTTGTCCATCACTTGAATGTCAGTCATCTCCTGCTGTTATTGTTCCTAGGAAAATGCTATCATCCTTGAACCTCATTTATGGATCTTGATGACATACACACACGTTGGTAATGTCTCTTTTTCCCACAGGAGTGACACACTACTACATTAGCTGCACACTGTGCTCTTGGATGTGCAGCTGCACAGTTGCGACGCCTTGACTGTATTTTGTCATTATCATTTCTATGGCTAGCTTTCTCATGTTTCCAAGGGCTGCCTTTCTGCATGACTATATCCACTGAGCATGCCTCTTTTGTTCTTACTGTGTCACCTCGCAGGCAACTTTGCTGCTTTTTCACTTCTTCAGTTTGACTTACCATCTCAATGGATCTAGCATGAGATCTTTATCTACGTAGGGCGATTGCAAGAAACTACATAAGAAACATTTTCAGTTAATATCCATTATTGATTTATTGGACTGTTTTAAATGTGAATTATTTGGTCCAGACAAGGGCATTTCCATGCATAGAGCCGACATGAAAATGAATAAATATTGAAAGTATTTAGAACCCCCCCCCCCCCAAAAAAAAACAATCCCTTCTGAAATTCCCCTAAAAGTACACTTTAAGCTCAAATAATGCAACAAAATAGATTTTCAACTGTAAAAACAAGTTTTCCCTGCCAGACAAGGAACTTTCAAGAATCTCTTAGCTAATTTTCTGCTATTCAATTCCTTGCGGGGGCTGCGGGGGTATGTGCTAGGCCAGTGCTCGAAGACTGTTGAAGACAGACGCAGAAAGATACACATATGCGCGCTGCACTGTCAAACGAAGCACAACACTGGAAATCTATTCGCATCCACACAAACTAGTCCAGGCATCGTTCTTTGACGAACACAGTAGGTTGTATATTGAATTCAATATAAGAAAACCGAGAGAGAGGAAGAGAGAGAGCCTGCCAGTTCCTTAATGTAGCCATTGGCTGTATTGTACAGCCAACACATGAAGGAACTGGCAGTCTCTTGCTCTCCTCTCTATCTGTTTTCTTCTATTGAATTATATGTAGCCTAATATTTAAACACTTAGCTAAGTGGGCAGGGAGGAACACTTGACATGTACTCATTTGAAATATGCAGTTATAAGGTATTATATAAGCCAATGGTCAAGGCATTTATTCAGTGATTTTCTCCTTTGTCTAATATATGTGTTTATTCATTCACAACCAGGATAGTAAAACTTTATTTGAAGTGTTCGTCATAAAACATTTATAATGCAATTTATAAATTGTATGCTCACCCTTTATTAATCATTACTCCCACATTTAATAAACCATTTAGTAATCATTAGTAAAGTATTTTTGCAGTCTCTAATCTAACGTGAGCGCTGTCTATACTTTATAAACTTTTGATTGACCAGTGTAATTTCGTAACAAAAAGATGGGCATGCCATTGGTAGATATTCCTGCCTGATTAAAGAACAAGCACACAACACAGGATGTTTAAGGAAATATACATGTGTGAATAACCAGCAGAGAGAGAGAGACACACACACTGACACATGTACAGGCAGTTTATTGCTATTTTGGCTGTATATTAAATAGACCAGTTAGGTGCAGTGAAATGTGTTGTTTTACAATAATTTTACAAACTGTTTGCTCACCATTTATTAATCAAATTCCACAAATTAACTTTTAACAAGGCACACCTGTTAATTTAAATGCATTCCAGGTGACTACCTCATGAAGCTGGTTGAGAGAATGCCAAGAGTGTGTAAAGTTGTTTGGTTACTACGTGATTCAATGTGTGTTATTCCATTGTTTTGATGTCTTCACTATTATTCTATAATGTAGAAAATAGTAAAAACCCCTGAATGAGTAGGTATTCCAAAACGTTTGACCGGTTGTGTATTTAATATTAATTAAACCTTAGGATGGGGGGGGGGGGCATGAATGACAGCCAGACATTCAGCAGTAATCTTTCTTCTTTATCTAATAAATGTGCTTATTCATTCACAACTAGGATGTTGCTGGGCCCAGCACAGGCAGGGTGGTCCCCTGGTCTTCTGGTACCAGTGCTGTGGGACAGGATGCTAGGCTTAGCAGAGACAGCTCAGAGGTGAGTGCATGTAGGTAGGAAGAAAATAGAGAGTCACAGATGTACTGCAAGTTCCTTAATATGTAGGCTCTATATGTAATAGCAATTAACATAGACAGACAGACAGACAGACAGACAGACAGACAGACAGACAGACAGACAGACAGACAGACAGACAGACAGACAGACAGACAGACAGACAGACAGACAGACAGACAGACAGACAGACAGACAGACAGACAGACAGACAGACAGACAGACAGACAGACAGACAGACAGACAGACAGACAGACAGACAGACAGACAGACAGACAGACAGACAGACAGACAGACAGACAGACAGACAGACAGACAGACAGACAGACAGACAGACAGACAGACAGACAGACAGACAGACAGACAGACAGACAGACAGACAGACAGACAGACAGACAGACAGACAGACAGACAGACAGACAGACAGACAGACAGACAGACAGACAGACAGACAGACAGACAGACGCAGAGATAGACTGCACAATAGGGAGGCACAGTTATAGTGGTGAGGATCTCCAGTGGTGCTTTTACTTGCTGTATTTATCTTAAACATGAGCTGGTTAAAAAGAGCTGTTTCAAAAGGGTTGACTGGTTACAGTAAGAGTTGAGAAACGCTATACTATAGTTACCTATGTTTTGTGTTGGTAGCATTACTATCTGTGTGTGTAAGTAGCACGCATACTGATCTGAACTGGTGTGGCTAAAATGCCATGGCTAAATTTTTGTCCCAGTCTGCCCTTGGAAATGTGTTGTTCAGTACAATGAGGCAAACAAGCAAACTGTTTTTCTAACTTTATTAACCTACCTTTGACATATTATCAGTCATGTCAGGCTGGGCTAAAGGACACGACATAGGCTTTTTGTTTTTTGTCCTAAGATATTTAGGAATGAAACAGGTAGATTCTGGTGTCTTCTTGCCACTAACTCCAATGTGACTCCATTTCACCATGTGTCTCTGATGTACAGTAGGCCGTATTTCTGTACCGCTTGATTTGAGAAGAGGGAAGAGAAAAATATGTTCTGTATGTGATGGTGTTGCCTCTGTGACAGGCATGTTATCCCTCACTGATGACATGGAGATAAAATCAAAGTACTTAGAGGGTTTTTTGTAAGGTGGTGATGTTTGTTGTCCTAGCAGTAACGGACACTTTCCCTCTCAATGGCACCAGTCCATAGTACTGTACTATTCTACTCTGTGATGTTACCTTGAAATCGAATCAGTGACCACAAAACATTCCACAGTGATATTTAAGAACAGGCAGGCACCCAACACCTCTCCCACCACACAGCAATATTTCAGTTTGATGGAACTTTGTCATGGCATATTGGGCTATGCTCTTCAGTAAGCACAGCTGACTTTGACATCTTTTTTTCAAGTACTATTTAAACAGCCACTTTAAGTTCTAAACGTTCTAAATGAATAGCCTTGAAGTGGGACAGGGTCGCGCACGTACTCAAATCATGTTACTGCCTCAGCATGAGCTAAAACTTTCTGCCCCACTTCACATCCGTCTATATTTACAATCGGTCATGTGAAAGAAGCACGGCATTTCCAAATGTGTGCAGCGAATGTAGACTGTGAATTATACCCATGCAAGGATTTAAGTCCAAATATACAGTATCAACATGTGCCGTGCGAGGGAAAGTTTCTGGAACGCATATGAACATATAACAATGAATGAAATGAATGAATAAAATTGTATTTTTGTGTCAAATCGCCAATTGGCAAGCCATCCCTTATGGGATTAATTGACACATAAACAAACATTACAATAGTTCACTATAGTAATTAAATGGTAATTATTTTTCCAGTGTTCTCTGCATTGCGCATCGCCTAAAGAGTGAAAAAAAAAGTACGGTAAAAAGCAATACATAATAGTGAAAAAGGTTATCCAATCAAACATTACATCCCTAAGCAGTAAAATAACATACATACATACATACACACATTCAAACATACATTCATACTGTATATACAGTGGCTTGAGAAAATATTCACCCCCCTTGACATTTTTCCTATTTTGTTGCCTTACAATCTGGAATTAAAATAGATTTTTTAGGGGTGGGGTTTGTATTTGATTTACACAACATGCCTACCCCCTTTGTAGACCCACCTTTTGCAACAATTACAGCTGCGTGTCTCTTGGGGTATGTCTCTATAAGCTTGGCACATCTAGCAACTGGGATTTTTGCCCATTCTTCAATGCAAAACTGCTTCAGCTCCTTCAAGTTGGATGGGTTCCGCTGGTGTACAGCAATCTTTAAGTCATACCACAGATTCTCAAATGGACTGAGGTCTGGGTTTTGACTAGGCCATTCCAAGACATTTAAATGTTTCCCCTTAAACCACTCGAGTGTTGCTTTAGCAGTATGCTTAGGGTCATTGTCTTGCTGGAAGGTGAACCTCGTCCCAGTCTCAAATCTCTGGAAGACTGAAACAGGATTCCCTCAAGTATTTCCCTGTATTTAGCGCCATCCATCATTCCTTCAATTCTGACCAGTTTCTCAGTCCCTGCCGATGAAAAACATACCCACAGCATGATGCTGCCATCACAATGTTTCACTGTGGGGATAGGGTTCTCTGGGTGATGAGAGGTGTTGGGTTTGCGCCAGACGTAGAGTTTTCCTTGATGGTCAAAAAGCTGAAATTTAGTCTCATCTGACCAGAGTACCTTCTTCCATATGTTTGGAGAGTCTCCCACATGCCTTGGTGAACACCAAACGTGTTTGCTTATTTTCTTTTCTTTTAACAATGGCTATTTTTCTGGCCACTCTTCCATAAAGCCCAGCTCTGTGTAGTGTGTGGCTTAAAGTGGTCCTATGGACAGATACTCCAATCTCCGCTGTGGAGCTTTGCAGCCCCTTCGGGGTTATCTTTGGTCTCTTTGTTGCCTCTCTGATTAATGCCCTCCTTGCCTGGTCTGTGAGTTTTGGTGGGTGGCCCTCTCTTTGAAGGTTTGTTGTGGTGCCGTATTCTTTATATTTTTAAATAATTGATTTACTGGTGCTACGTGGGATGTTCAAAGTCTCTGATATTTTTTTATAGCCCAACCCTGATCTGTACTTCTCAGTAACTTTGTCCCTGACCTGTTTGGAGAGCTCCTTGGTCTTCATGGTGCCGCTTGCTTGGTGGTGCCCCTTGCTTAGGGGTGTTGCAGACTCTGGGGCCTTTCAGAACAGGTGTATAAATACTGAGATCATGTGACAGATCATGTGAGACTTGGATTGCACACAGGTGGACTTTATTTAAGTAATTATGTGACCTTTGTAGGTAATTGGTTGCACCAGATGGTATTTAGCACGCACCACTTTTCCATTTCAAATTTTTTTTTAAACAAGTAATTATGTCCATTACATGAAATCCAAATAAAAATTAATTTAAATGACAGGTTGTAATGAAACAAATAGGAAAAAACGACAAGGGGGATGAATGCTTTTGCAAGGCACTGTATACACATACATACATACATAACATATACAGAAAAATGAATACAGAAAAAAAGAAACAGAAGTCTACTGGACCACAACGACGTATTTCTCCCACTGCTGCTGTTCAGATGTGCTTCTTGTCAGTAAGGGTAGGGTTAATAGGTGTCATTGCTAGCTCAAGTTCACTTTCAGATGAAAGGATGAGATATTGAGAGGGAGAAAGCAGGAACATACCCCGGCTTTGTTACAGAAAACCAAAGATATACAGGTGGAGCCAGATAAAGAGACTCAGGTCTCCCGACCCCTCCTGTCTCTGCCTCCATTATTTATGTTGCAATAGTTTACGTGTCGGGGGGGCTAAGATCAGTCTGTTATATCTGGAGTATTTCTCCTGTCTTATCTGGTATCCTGTGTGAATTTAAGTATGCTCCCTCTAACTCTCTCTTTTCTCTCTTCTCTCGGAGGACCTGAGCCCTGGGGACCATACCTCAGGACTACCTGCCCGGATGACTCCTTGCTGTCCCCAGTCCACCTGCTGTACCCAGTCCATCCCAGTCCACCTGCTGCTGCTCCAGTTTCAACTGTTCGACTGTTCGACTCTCTCTCGCTCTACCGCACCTCCTGTGTCTAACTCTGAATAGTCAGCTATGAAAAGCCAACTGACATTTACTCCTGAGGTGATGACCAGTTGCACCCTCTACAACCACTGTGATTATTATTATTTGACCCTGCTGGTCGTCTATGAATGTTTGAACATCTTGGCCATGTACTGTTATAATCTCCACCCTGCACAGCCAGAAGAGGACCGGCCACCCCTCAGAGCCTGGTTCCTCTCTAGGTTTCTTCCTTGGTTCCTGCCTTTCAAGGGAGTTTTTCCTAGTACTGTGCTTCTACATCTGCATTGCTTGCTGTTTGGGGTTTTAGGCTGGATTTCTGTATAGCACTTTGTGACATAGGCTGATGTACAAAGGGCTTTATAAATACAATTGATTGATTGATGCTTGATAGTGTTATCAGACCATCTCATGCCTCTTCCTCCTCCTACATAAGCAGAGGACAGAGAACACAAAAGCTGGCTGATGATCAACAGAATCCACACAGAGATGAATTAGAGATGAATAAAGGCCATAGAACAGAACTGTAATGTTTTTGTTTTCTTTAATTCAGGATTTAGATGTGTTCTGTCACTGGCATTAAATAAATAATTTATTGTGACAAGATCTGCTTATAGGCTGGAGGTCTTTTGTTGTCAGGGGTTTGAATGGACTCGGTGTACTTTCTCTCAGACAACCTACTTTAACAACTACATAAAATTGCGTAGACACTGCCCATTTACTCAGTCTTTTCTGGGTGGGAGGGCGTTGGGGCTGGTAATGGCAGTGTGCTCCCTCTGGCAAATATCTTTTAAAGGTTTATTGAATTTGAAACAGAAGTTAACAAGGTCACAAAAGCAAGAAGAAAATGATTGGCCTCTCCACCCCTCCACCCTTCCTTTTGATTATTGGCACCTTCAGTATAATTATTAGTTTAGAAATAACAGCTTATTTTTTTTATTTTCTCTCGGGGCAAGCTGATGCTTTCAAACAAAACCAGTTGTGAAAGGGAAACCACTGATATAGCCTGGACCTGGAGCCCCTTTGAACATTGCGGGCGTTCTCACATGATTTACAGGTATCCCACAGGTACAGGATCTACCTCTGAGAGAGGTGAACATAACACAAATAGAGGAAAGAAAGACATTCCAGGATTGAGTTGTTACTTGAACACAAGCCGTTCCTTTCTCCCTTTAACTGGAGATCATTTCATGCATTGATTGAAATGTCAAAGACTGTCTGGGTGTATTGCTGGTGTTTCATTGATGTTGGATATAGACGTTGCAAATAAGAATCCAGTTCATTCCTCTTTGAATTAAAAGATTTAACAAGGACAACCTACTGGGCATAAACCGGTGGAATCAATGTTGTTTCAATGTAATTTGTCGACGTATTGTGATTTGGAATCTACATGGAAATTACATTGGATTTGGAAAAAGTCATCAACTGTTGTTTTGAGGGTGAAATGTCAACCACAGGATTATGTCATCATGGTAACCAATTTACAGTATTTGTAGCTTTGAAAACAACGTCAGTAACGCCAGTTAAAAAAACTATAGGCTGTGCTATCGTGAGAATGATTATTGAGAGATCTCTTAATAACTAACTATTAACTGTTGCTATCAGTCATTCCTGAGGGTAGGTTTAACAGAGCAAATGAAATGTAACCATACTCTGAAGTCATATGCAGTGCATTCAGAAAAGTACTCACACCCCTTGACATTTTCAACATTTTGTTACATGCAGCTTGAATTTAAAACGGATTATATTAAGATTAGGTGTCACTGGCCTACACACAATACCCCATAATGTCAAAGTGAGATTATGTTTTTAGAATTTTTTTACGAATTAATAAAAAATGAAAAGCTGAAATGTCTTGAGTCAATAAGTACTTTATTTAACCCCTTTGTTATGGTAAGGATAAATACGTTCAGGGCTAAACATGTTCAATAACAAGTAACTTAATAAACTGCATGGTTTCACTCTGTGTGCAATAATATTGTTCAACATGATTTTTGAATGACTACCTCTATCTCTGTATCACACACATACAATTAAGTCGAGAAATTAATTTCAAACACACATTTAACCACAAAGACCAGGGAGGTTTTCCAATGTCTTGCAAATAAAGGATCATATTGATAGGTGTTTTTTTTAAGCAGACATTTGCACATGGTAAAGTTATTATCTAAACTTTGGATGGTGTATCAATACACCCAGTCAATACAAAGATACATGCGTTGTTCCTAACTCAGTTGATGGAGAGGAAGGAAACTGCTAAGGGATTTCACCATGAGGCCAATGGTGACATTATAACAGTTAAAGAGTTGAATAACTGTGATAGGAGATAACTGAGAATGGATCAACAACATTGTAGTTACTCCACAATTCTAACCTAATTGACTGAGTGAAAAGATGGAAGCCTGTGCAGAATAAAAACATTCTCAAATACAAAGCGTTATGTTTGGGGCAAATCAAGTACAACACATCACTGAGTACCACTCTTCATATTTTCAAGCATGGTGGTGGCTGCATCATGTTATGGGTATGCTTGTCATTGGCAAGGGCTATAGAGTTTTTTAGGATAAAAGGAAATGGAGTAGAGCTAAGCACAGACAAAATCCTAGAGGAAAACCTGGTTCAGTCAGCTTTCCAATAGACACTGGGAGACAAATTCACCTTTCAGTAGGACAATAACCTAAAACACAAGGCCAAATATACACTGGAGTTGCTTAGCAAGATGACATTGAATGTTCCTGAATGGCCTAGTTACAGTTTTGACTTAAATCAGATTGATAATGGAAAGACTTAAAAATGGCTGTCTAGTAATGATCAACAACCAACTTGACAGAGCTTGAATAATTTTTGAAATAATCATGTACAAATATTGTACATTCCAGGTGTGCAAAGCTCTTAGAGACTTACCCAGAAAGACTCACAGTTGTAGTTGCTGCCAAAGGGGATTCTAACATGTATTGTGAATACTTATGTAAATGAGATATTTCTGTATTACCTTTTCAATAAATTTGCTAACATTGCTAAAAACATGTTTTCACTTTGTCATCATGGGGTATTGTGTGTAGATGGTAACAAAACAACCAAATGTGATAAATGTTTTATTCCATTTGTATCACAACAAAATATGGAAGTTAAGGGGTATGAATACATTCTGTAGGCACTGTATCATTAATGTTACTATTTAGGCATATATAGCATTAGTAAAGTCATCAACAACTATTGTAGACAGTACATATAGGCTTAGGGTTGCAAGCTTTGGTTGATTTCAAATGTAATCTTCAAGTTAATAATTAATATGTTGGATTCGCATCTCCATCTCAACCAAAAATCCAAGTTAAAGAATAGGACAAAATCAAATCAAATCAAACTTGAAATGCACTTTAAATAAAGTTTGATTTGATTTAGTCCTATTCCATAAATTAGATGTTTGGTTGAGATGGAGACGTGAATCCAACATGTCAATTATTCATTTGTAGACAAACTGGAATTAAGTCAGACTAAGTCAGTGGCACAAAATATACATCTCTTTTAAATGTATATGTTTGGTTGCAATGTCAACCAAACACAATTCAGTATTACTTTTCTAATACAGTAAATAGCCAAAAGTTAAAGCTATCTAACAAACTAATGTAATAATACTATTCAACCTTAAAATGAGTAACACAGCCCATGGCCACATTCAGAGGTTACTGTATCTATAAATGTCTTCTTATGTAGTCATAGAAAGCGTGCATGTTCAACATAGCTTGAGAAGGTCACAGGTCTGTGGAAATCATCAAAATTGCTATAATAATCTGCGCAGAATCTGATCACTTGCACTATGTACTTTTAATGTAATCTCAACTACATTCCAGGTCAATTGGTTGTGCTATTTGTCACGTTCTGACCTTTATTTCCTGTGTTTTGTATTTAGTTAGTATGGTCAGGGCGTGAGTTGGGTGGGCAGTCTATGTTTGATTTTCTATGATTTGGGGTTTTCTATGTTTCGGCCTAGTATGGTTCTCAATCAGAGGCAGGTGTCATTAGTTGTCTCTGATTGAGAATCATACTTAGGTAGCCTGGGTGTCACTGTGTGTTTGTGGGTGATTGTTCCTGTCTTTGTGTTTGCACCAGATGGGACTGTTTTAGGTTTTCTCACATTTGTTGTTTTTGTTAGTTATCTCATGTGTAGTTTCTTTATAAATTAAAGAATATGAATAACCACCATGCTGCGCTTTGGTCCGCCTCTCCTTCAGATGAAGAAAACCATTACACTATTAGATGAAGCACAGTGATAATACATTAATAATACTTCTATATGTCACTTTTTGGGCGATCCAACCAAATTCACATAGAAATATGAGTTATAGATGTGCCATTTTCATTGAAAACAAGTCTAAGTAGCGGTATATATATGTTCTATGTGCGCTATTTCTATGCTCATAATGATTCTCTACATTGCTTGTTTTGTTACTTAAACTACAATTAGGTGAACTATACCATTTTTTTCAGGAAATGGCGGAGCGAGTTCTGCATATTGCACTTTTAAATTGTTGTAAAAATACATGACATTGTATTCCCATTTGAACTTTGTTGTGTTTTTAAATGGTTAAAAGCACTGTGATAACACATTTAGATGACAACTAAACCAACAAGCAGACATTGTTTTTCCATTGGATTTTGGTTGTGCTCTTAGATGGTTGAAAGCGCAGTGATAACACATTGGGAATTCAACAAACTTCTGACTGTCGTGTTTGAGTGTGTGAATAAAGTTTGAAATGCCATTGATCAACGTCTCAACCAAATAGTACCCACATTTCCATGTTGAAATGACGTGGTGTGTCCAGTGGGAAGACACCCATTTGTCAACCAGGACATTTATTGTTTGTTTCATGAATGTTTTACAATACTTTTTTTCAACGAGTTGTCTTTTTTCATTGTGGCATAACTGTCGCCAGGGGCCCCAGTGTCTCACTCTCTTTAGATTTCCCCCCAATCACCCTGCACACACTTTGACTGGAAGAATAGTATGTAGACTGAATGGGCTGTGAACAGGACACGGAAGCTTCAGGGGCATGTTAACCATCACAGCTTTGTTGCACCATAAAAAATGCTAGCAATTTCTTGAATTCCATCCAAATGGCGGAACCTAAAGGAAGCTCACACTGAGATGTAAATGTGCGTTTTTCAGTTATAGTCTCATCAATGGTGTGGAGGGTTGAAAGACAGAGATTACTGTGGCCCTGTAATAACAAAGCAGGCATTTTCTCGATGACCCTCTCCCTTCGCCGTGGACACTTAAGCAGTCACATTCCTTGAAAGATGCCAAAAAAAATGGTATTCGAAGTGTCTGGGCACCTTCCCATGGGTTTTGATATTCAAATTCAACACAACATTATAAAAACAGACGCCTCCGCTGAGGGATGGGGGGACAGGGAGTAAATCAGATAGGATTTCCCTCGGATGAAAATAGCTGCGCTGACATTTTCATAGCGAGCGCTGGGGGACACAGGCGATGTTGGGTAATGTCATGGTGGGAAGTTATGGTTGTGTGGAAAGGTTATCTTCCTAACCCTGCTCCTCTGGACAAAATGCTAAGCACAACATGAAGTGGCCAGATGAACCAGAACAGAGAGGATGATGCCACACGCAACCTTGCTTTGTGATCCCCCTTAATTTCATTGTGGGATGACAGCGTAATAGTTTGTTTTGCCATCATTGTTTTGCCAATGGAGACGACCTGTTGGATGGACCTGTAGGCTGTTACCCCCGGGACGAAACCAAGAATATAAGAGATTAGCACGACTCCAAGAAAAAATGACTGGGTCCATGTCTGTGTCATCAGTTCTCATGATCTCGTTCTTGATCACTGGCAAGCAATTTTTTTTCTACAGAAATATCTTAATCAGAGCAGTCAGCAGACACAGTTTTGGACGTAATATGTAATTCCTGTGCAGATGGAATGTCTGGATTTGCCATTCTCCAAATTGATGGGCACAGTCTGGTATGTAATTAATGTGTAGCTGTCACTAAGAGGCTTTCCTGGGTGAGTAACTTGTAAGGCCTGTTGCATCCAAGGAAGTCAACTGGACACAATTAGCCTATTTGGAGAAAAAGGGCTTAGTAAAAAGTCCCCTTTCTGTAAAATGAGGTGAGAAACAAGCCTACCGAAGCACATAGACACAGATTTAATAGACCAGCAGTCCTGTCAGACTTTCTCCTGTCAGTCAACTCCAAGTCCAGACTGAAAAAGTGAGAAATTAATGAATGACGACATTCACGATATCCACAATGTGCATTCATCACTCTTCTTCTTCTGATGTCGGGTGTTGCTTTGCTGTGCCAGCAATGTGAAACATCACCCATCCGAGCACGAACAAGGGTGCCCCCCCTTCCCTCTCTTTCTCCCCCTCTCTCTGCCCACTGAATGGAGAGGCCTGGGGTGTACGTGCTGACTGGAAGCGCCTCCTGTGAAAAATCTATACTCTTTGGAGAGGCTTTTATCCTCTCCTTCCCTCTCAACTTGGCTCACCCAGTGCACCAGCTTCTATCCTCACATACTCCACCGTCACCTGTGTCTCACACACACATGCAAACGCACAGACACAGACACAGACACAGGCACAGACACAGACACAGACACAGGCACAGACACACACACGCACACGCACACGCACACGCACAGACACAGACACAGTCACAGTCACACACACACACACATGCACACACACATACATACATACATACATACATACAGTTGAAGTCGGAAGTTTTCTTCCCCCCTCTGCCAAATACTTTTAAACTCAGTTTTTCACAATTCCTGACAATCAATCCTAGTAAAATCCTGTCTTAGGTCAGTTAGGATCACCACTTGATTTTAAGAATGTGAAATGTCAGAATAATAGTAGAGAGAAGGATTAATTTCAGCTTTTATTTCTTTCATCACATTCCCAGTGGGTCAGAAGTTTACATACACTCAACTAGTATTTGGTAGCATTGCCTTTAAGATGTTTAACTTGGGTTAAAAGCCCTCCACAAGCTTCCCACAATAGTTGAGTGAATTTTGGCCCATTCCTCCTGGCAGAGCTGGTGTAACTGAGTCAGGTTTGTAGACCTCCTTGCTCGCACATGCTTTTCAGTTCTGCCCACAAATTTTCTGTAGAATTGAGGTCAGGGCTTTGTGATGGCCACTCCAATACCTTGACCTTGTTGTCCTTAAGCCATTTTGCTACAACTTTGAAAGTATGCTTGGGGTCATTGTCCATTTGGAAGACACATTTGCGACCAAGCTTTAACTTCCTGATGGATGTCTTGAGATGTTGCTTCAATATATCCACATGATTTTCGTGATGCCATCTATATTGTGAAGTGCACCAGTCCCAGTTCAATTTTTTTTTCATCAGACCAGAGGACATTTCTCCAAAAAGTACGATCTTTGTCTCCATGTGCAGTTGCAAACCGTAGTCTGGCTTTTTTTATGCCGGTTTTGGAGCAGTGGCTTCTTCCTTACTGTGGATATAGATACTTTTGTAGCTGTTTCCTCTGGCATCTTCAGAAGGTCCTTTGCTGTTGTTCTGGGATTGATTTGCACTTTTCGCACCAAAATACGTTCATCTCTAAGAGACAGAACACATCTCCTTCCTGAGCGGTATGACGGCTGCGTGGTCCCAAGCTGTTTATATTTGCTTATTATTGTTCTTACAGATGAACGTGGTACCTTCAGGCATTTGGAAAATTGCTCCCAATGATGAACCAGACTTATGAAGGTCGACAATTCTTCTTCTGAAGTCTTGGCTGATTTCTTTGGATTTTCCCATAATGTCAAGGGAAGAGGAACTGAGTTTGAAGGTAGGCCTTGAAATACATCCACAGGTACACCTCAAATTGACTCAAATGTTGTCAATTGGCCTATCAGAAGCTTCTAAAGCCATGACATCATTTTCTGGAATTTTCCAAGCTGTTTAAAGGCACAGTCACCTTAATGTTTGTAAACTTCTGACCCACTGGAATTGTGATACAGTGAATTATAAATGAAGTAATCTGTCTGTAAACAATTGTTGGAAAAATTACTTGTGTCATGCATAAAGTAGATGTTCTAACCGACTTGCCAAAACGATAGTTTGTTAACAAGAAATGTGTGGAGTGGTTGAAAAACAAGTTTTAATGAATTTTGCTGGAATCAGGAAGAGTAGCTGCTGCCTTGGGGATCCATAATAAATACAAATACAAATATAAATGATTTTCTTGCAGTTCCACATGTGTACTTAAAGGAGTAAAAGTGAATATATGCAAATTGGCCCATAACTCCACCTTTACAACAACATAGGCCTAGGACTATACATCCTTTAAGCAGGGTTCATACAGACATTGGCATGTCAAATTCAAGGACTTTCGGGTACGTTTTCAAGCACTTAACTGTCTATTCCAAGGACCCCAATGTTATACAATTGTATAATTTATATAATGGTACATATAAAAGTGTCAAAAATGTAGGCCATAATCACTTTAAGAATAAAGCATGTTTTAGGCCTTGCCAATGCATTGATATTTAAATGATTATTACATTCCATGTGAGAATAATGTGGACACACACACTACCGGCAGCCAGCCCCCTGGGCCCATTAATGCAAATCCCATGCAGGACAGATCGCATGTGATACAATGACCGCCATCGGCTCCTGAGAGCTCTCATTTAAATGCTTGAAAAACATTTAAACTCCTCCTGCAGTTTTTACCCTCTGGGGTACGTTTTTGTTTTAGTTCGGAGCTTTTGCAGTACCTCCTGAGGTCAGTGTTATTTTGCGGTTCAGTTGTGTTTGCTGACCCCCTTTTGTAAAAAGGAAAATATTTTGCTTTATGAGCCTGAGGTATACAAAGATAAAATGCTTCCATCTTGGCTGAACCAAAGTGTTTACCTATCCAACTGTTCTTGTATCTATTTGTGTAGTGAATTTAGTTAGTATGTTGGTGCCTTTGCAGAGACTTGATTAGATTTGAGTAGGAGGTCTGCCCAGGAAGGAATAACAATGATAATTCACCAAAGGTCAGTGCATCACTATCACATCGACCTGGCACAACATCTCCCCAAAATGCTTTCAGGGACAATAAAACATAACCAATGATTCAATTAAGTTCCGTGGGGGTCTCTAGTATGATTACAGAGTTTTTCATGCTGTGCAGATCTGTGAAGCACTGCCCAGATTAGATTCCCACCACCGCTGTTGTAGCCTTGCTCTTCACTTCCTTCTTGTGCGTTGCCATGGTGCCCCGGAGCGGCATTCTCAATCAGACCAGATGGTTTCCAGTTAACTGAATCTCACGCCACAGATCTCCTCAGCGGTAAAGGCTGCCCACGGGTGGTCATGTGACCTCCGCACTGACCAGCACCATTAAACATACAGGAACTGGCACTTTAATCTCTCTCAAAACAGTGGGGATGGCCAGGACTACTTCCTTTCAGCATGCAATATATATGCCAGACTCTTGCTCGATGGAGCATGAGTCATTCTACCCTCTTGTGTTTGGTTCTTAGCCTGAGTCTCAAGATTCCTTCTGAGTGGGAGTGGATTGTCAATGTGGAGTGTAGACCATCGAGACATAAGTGACATTTTCAGTGAGACAAAGGTCACCTCTCTCTGCTCACTGTCTTGGGAAACTTAACCATCTCACACCAAATGCCTCTCATTGACCTTATTGAATAGAAGCCTACTTAGGTGTTTTGAACAGGTGTGGTAGACGTTCAGCCCAGCAGGGGGCAGTGGTGAATCTCAGGTACTGTTCCACTCAATAGACACCATCAGACTGCCTATATCCCTGTTGAGATGGGCGCGTTCCTCTGCCCAAGCGTTGCTGAGGCATGCCAGATTTTACAATGCCTGGATAGGTATTTTAAGTATCAGCTAATCATATCATATGTAATAGCAATCTGTCAGTTGATGACACAGTCAATGACGTGGCATGCTACCATTGGTTGATGCATGCAACTACTGAGCAGGGGAACAACCACTGTCTACATACCGTGGCCTGCAGGAGTAAGGTCAAACATATGACAGTGTAGAAAGAAACTCAACTGGATGTTAATGAGGTCACTTGTATTTATAACCATACCTTTGATAAAAGCAAATGTGGTCTTTGTTTTTCATGGCACCGATGTTTTTCATAGCCCTCCTTATAGAAATATATACAAACTGTTCAAGTAATCAGAGTCCAGGGAGTATACAGACCAGCCATGGAAACCATGCAGAGGAATGAGCCTTGCCTCACTGCCAGGTTCATAATTTAGAAGATAAGATAATAACGTATTTATAGAAGATTATTGCTATTATCAGAGTGAACTGTATTAGACCCTTTTGGCTGTGGAATAATTAGACTTGGGCCGCTTTAGTTTGGAATGATGTGATGTAGTAAATTATTTTTTCTCTCTGAAAGTCTACAGTACTTCCCTGACTGAAGAATTCTCCATCGTTGTCCATGTGTGTTATTGTTCATAAGGTTGTTAGACAACCTCTCTGAAAAGGACTATTCCAGCTACGTGATCTTTGTCCCTAGCTCCGTTCCACTCCCAGTTTGGGGTCATTCATATTAACAACTTGAGACTTTCTTTCTTCACTACAATGTCCAATGCATTTTCCTCGACCAAGGACTTTAAAAACACTAATCAACTTTCTGTGTTTTTTTCCCCTCCTGTCTTGCCTTGGGGAGGTGTTGAGTAGGGAGCAGTATAGTGAACTGCAGTCAGTCAAGAGCTTCTTCAGTCTGAAGCATCGGCCTAATTAGGAGACATTTACTCGGACAAAAGACAGGGAAACACAAAACGAGCAGACCTGGACTCTCCCCACCCACCAGGCAGCCATCTATCAAACAGTTTAAGCCCCTCTCTGGAATTCCATCAGTGGGACCAGGAACACCAAGAAGCCAAGATTGGCCTTTTCTCAGGACTTGTTTGTCTTCAAGTGAAAAACCACTGACCCACCTACTCCTCCTTCCCCACCCTAACACATCCAATTAACAATATCCCCTCGGATTGTCCTGTCAAAAGTTTAAAAACATGTTTTGCAAGTGCTCTAAATCACCCAGTCCAAGGCATTGAGTGGAGTGTGGAGAGAGTGATGGACATAGGACAAATTTTACAGTTCTCAATTTGGATGTGAACAGTAACTTAACCAGATGCATGATGCAACATGAGCATATATATTCTTTATCTCTCACATTTCTCTTACCCAGTCTTGTGCAGCTGAGGAGCCTGTTTTTACAGTATCGTAAGTAAACATATGGTTAGACAGCTCACACTGTGCTGTCAGGGTTAAACGCCACGTCACCTCAGTTTTAACCTGAGTCTGAGGCAGACTTTAAATAACAGGAAAAGTTTTTAAATGCCTTTGCCCTAGCTTATGAGGGCTGGCTGAGTGGTGTTTGTGTATTGGCAGTTTGTTAGCAATGTATCAGTGGGTCAGCTGATAACTAACTAACTCATACCTAGCCTGTCTGCCACTGTAAATGCCTCATCACCAGAGTCTTGAACACCAGATCACCATTCCTCCACCCACAGGCATGTTAAAGGTGCTGTTTGAAACAAACATAGTCCAACAAGCAACCAGATGTTTCAGGTTAGTATTATTATATTTCTGTTCCATTCCCCCACCCCCCCTCACTTGTTCGAAGCACTTAGTCAGCTTGGCTTTGGCAATCCGTTGGGCTGTTCCGTAGGGCTGTTCGCTGGCACAAGAACCACAGTTGAGCGGAGTGTGAACATGTTGCCTCTCCCGTCACTCCCTGTTATTCACAGTGGGCTGTGCGATGACACACCATGACACTGTTTTCAATATGCTCTGGCAGAGGACCTCAAATTCAGTTCCATTCAGGTGTGAATGTTTCCCTCCTTGTCCCTTGGAGATGTGAGAGAAAAACAACAATTGAAGTCTGAGCCATTCTTTTTTTGTGAGAGGTAACTCAAAATATTGTTTTTTATTAGACTTGGAAAAGGGTCAATAAATCCTGTGAAGCTCACAAGAACATTAGTGAGGATTTGGGAACCTTAGTCATCATTCAAGATCTCGGAAACAGCATTGTGCTTGAAGGGAGGTAACAAGTCTGAGAGGCATAGCCAAGTGCGTTATGGCCTCAAACTCATGCCGCTGGCTCAAGATATTTAATAGAGATTTACTCTCTCACTGCACTGTTTAAGGAAATTCTATCCAGCTGGCAGGATCCAATATACAAAAACAGGGGATGTTTTTTCTTTGTTGTGGTTAATGAAATGATCCCAAGCCTTGGAAGCCCACAGGGGACCCTCATGCACAGCACTGGGAAAAGAGATGAAGAGAGAAAGGTACGACAGCAGTCTTCAGTGCAGTGAAGATACCAAGAGAAAAAGCACAAAGGCCTCTCACCTGATGGAGTGAAAAGCTCAGATCTCATATGCAGCCTGTTGGCAGCCTCTCCCATATGTTTGGTGTATGAGGGGTAGACAACCCTAAAACACATCAAAGGGTCTTCTACTGCTCCCATATATGATATCAGGGTGCCCTCAAGGCTTTAACGTCTGTGACCTCACAGCTGTTGGGGAGATGGAAGAACCTGTGTGTTTGTGGTGGTGGTGGTGGGAGGGGGGGTTGCTTGGTCTGCACCCATAACCATCCACCCACTTAGCTTCAGTCCTCACATGTGTCTACTCAACACAGAACCCCTACTTAACAGTGTGATCTCCCATCTAAGCATCAGGATGGGAAATGTCAAAGAAACACAGGTTGTACTGAATGCCCAGCTAGCACATAATGTTCTGAGAACCATTTGTTTCTTAGAGCTTGGTGAGAGCGTGGTTGTCCAATTCTTATTTTGCTTACAACCTTCCCACAATGTTCTGGGAATGGTACAGGATACCCAGCTAGCCGTCATTGTAAATGAGAATTTGTTCTTAATTTGTTCTTAAAGAATTTGTTCTTGCCTAGTTAAATAAAGGTTAAATAAAAAATATATAAAAAATAAAATAAAAATAACGTTCGGAGAAACCATATGTTTTTTTGGTGGGAATTTCAGTTCTTCAGCGTAACATTTTCTACAGGTTTCCTCATAGTTCTATTTAAAGTCATGATCTCAGAACATTAATAAAACGTTCAATATAAACAACAATAAAACATTAGTAACGTTCACAGAACGTTCTAAGAATGTCTTGAATCTATCTTGTTATGTGTGTTCAGGTCTGTTGGCCGTGCCCAATAATTGGCCACACCTGATCTTAATGAGTGGTTGTTTCCCCTGAAATGGGGTCTATTTGAATAGATAAAAATTAACAGCTTTGTATAAGTAATTCATGGCATACTAGCTCCATCCTGGTGGCACAGTGGACTAATTCCATGAATAGATTACTTAAGAGGTTAGGTTGAAATCTCACTGATGCTGTGCCACAATAAAAAAGAAATGTGTTTGAATAATTAATGCCAAAGAAAGTTAATTTGTATGTGTCCTATCTGTTCAAAACCCTAACCCTACGCTAGCAGTGTCATTAAAAGTCTTATCAAAACATGTTCTCAGAACGTTATTTCATTACCTTCAAGTAACCTGCAATTTACGTTCTAAGAACGTTAATAAAAACTCCCAGGGAAACTTTCAGGGAATCATAGTAAAATATCCTCAGAACCTTCCTGCAACCAAAAAACAAACATTCCCAGTTCTCAGAATGTTTAAAAAAGTTTTGGTTTTACAGGTCAGGAAACTTCATTTCCGGAACCAATGGAAACCAAAAACATACATTCCCATCACTTCCAAGGAACCACATTTGCTAGCTGGGTGCTCTCTTAAAGCTAGTTCTCTATGAAGACCATGCACCTGACCTTGGGGTAAAGAACTGTTGCGAAAATGAAAATATAGCTATTCATGCTTGAGGTATAAACCTGCAATAAAATGTAACCTATGGAACCATCAAAAGCAGACTAGACAG
The DNA here is from genome assembly GCF_002021735.2 of Oncorhynchus kisutch. Lineage (NCBI taxonomy): Eukaryota > Metazoa > Chordata > Actinopteri > Salmoniformes > Salmonidae > Oncorhynchus > Oncorhynchus kisutch. Next base: position 22,383,799 of record NC_034194.2, on the reverse strand, counting down.
GCTGATGGTTTAATTTTAGATGTACTGTTCGTCAGATAGAGCTAAACACATAACCTGAATGGACTGAATGGCAGTTTGAATCGATCTGGGCTCAATTCAATCCGTATCGCCAAAGTTCTGAGCTTGAGTTCAATTGATTTTCAATTGAGTCGACATATGCAGCGTTTACATGAACACAGTCTCCGAGAACGCGGAAACATTGCCTTTACATTTTCTATCACGCTCTAGCGCAGGTCTGCAGTGCTATGAATTTAATCGAGCCCCTAGAGTTCTGCATTTTCAAGGTTTGGGGAGTCATTGAGGAAAAGAAAAAGGCTCATTAACTGCATCTGGGTCCTATCAGATCATCGCCCAATGAACGCACAGTGGGAAAGGTATCACATGTGGAAAGGAGACAGTTGTTTGGAGGTGTCAGAAACCCACAGAACCACCATGGTCTAGTGAGACAAAAAATCCCTTTCAATTACCTGTCTACATACAGCAAAGGCCCTAAAGACTCATTGTCTCACCTCGACCAGGACCGGATATCACAGGAGGTTGGTGGCACCTTCATTGGGGAGGAAGGGCTCGCGGTAATGGTTGGAGCGGAATAAGTGGAATGGTATCAAAAACATCAAACACTGGTCTTCCTATCTCTCCATAGAGACTCCACCCCACCTCCCTGCAGCTGAAATATGTCTCGGATTATGGGTCTGGATGACCTTTTCCACATTTTGTTGTGTTACAAAGTGGGATTCAAATGGATTTAATTGTCATTGTTTTTCAATGATCTACACCCCCCAATTTATTTTTTACATTTGTAAAAAATGCTCATGAAAAATACAACACTAATATAACTTGATTACGTAAGTATTCAACCCCTTAAGTCAATACATGTTTACGGAGTTAAGGCTGACATTTTACATGTTCCTATCCAATTGTGTTTTTGTTTGTTTCTTTGCGTTGTTTGTAACTTATTTCGTAACTTATTTTGTACATAATGTTGCTGCTACCGTCTCTTATGACAGAAAATAACTTCTGGACATCAGAACTGCGATTATTCACCATGAACTGGCAGAATCCTTTTATTCCTTTAACGAGTCCGAAGAGCCCGATGTGAATGACATACTCCTTTCCTGGGAACAGGGTCAGATCCCCGTCATTTGCATGAAGAGAAGGTGGAGAAAAAGGGGCAGGAGGGCAGGCTGCCTTCTGAGAATTCGTAGGCAATCGAATAAACCCCCACTGCTTTCCATTCTGCTAGCAAACGTGCAATCTAAAATTGATGACCTATGCGGAAGATTAAACTACCAACGGGACATTCAAAACTGTAATATCTTATGCTTCACGGAGTCGTGGCTGAATTTCGACATTATCAACATACAGCTGGCTGGTTATACGCTGTATCGGCAGGAAAGAACAGCATCGTCTGGTAAGACAAGGGGTGGTAGACTATGTATTTATGTAAATAACAGCTGGTGCACAATATCAAAGGAAGTCTCAAGGTTTTGCTCGCCTAAGGTAGAATATCTCATGATAAGCTGTAGACCATGCTATCTACCTAGAGAGTTTTCATCTATATTTTTCGTAGCTGTCTACATACCAGCACAGACTGAGGCTGGCACTAATATTGCACTCAGTGAGCTCTATTCTGCCAAAAGCAAACAGGAAAGTGCTCACCCAAAGGCGGCGCTCCTAGTGGCCGGGGACTATAATGCACGGAAACTTAAATCGGTCTTACCAAATTTCTATCAGCATGTTAAATGTGCAACCAGAGGGAAAAATACTCTGGACCACCTTTACTCCACACACAGAGACACATACAAAGCTCTCCCTTGCCCTCCATTTGGAAAATCTGACCATAATTCTATCCTCCTGATTCCTGCTTATAAACAAAAATTAAAGCAGAAGGCACCAGTGACTCGATCAAAAAAAAAAAGTGGTCAGATGAAGCAGATGCTAAGCTACAGGACTGTTTTGCTAGCACAGACTGGAATATGTTCCGGGATTCCTCCAATGGCATTGAGGAGTACACCACATCAGTCATTGGCTTCATCAATAAGTGCATCGATGACGTTTTCCCCGCAATGATCGTACGTAAATACCCCAACCAGAAACCATGGTTTACAGGCAACATCTGCACTGAGCTAACGGCTAGAGCTGCCACTTTCAAGGAGCGGGACTCTAACCCGGAAGCTTATGAGAAATCCCGCTATGCCCTCCGACAAACCATCAAGAAGGCAAAGCATCAATACAGGACTAAGAGTGAATCCTACTAAACCGGCTCTGATGCTCGTCGGATGTGGCAGTGCTTGCAAACCATTACAGACCACAAAGGGAAGCACAGCCGAGAGCTGCCCAGTGACACAAGCCTACCAGATGAACTAAACAACTTCTATGCTCACTTCGAGGCAAATAACACTGAAACATGAATGAGAGCACCAGCTGTTCCGGACGACTGTGTGATCACGCTCTCCACAGCTGTGTTGAGTAAGACCTTTAAACAGGTCAACATTCACAAGGCTGCAGGGCCAGACGGATTTCCAGGATGTGTACTGCGAGCATTCCCTGACCAACTGTCAAGGGTCTTCACTGACATTTTCGACCTCTCCCTGTCCGAGTCTGTAATACCAACATGTTTTAAGCAGACCACCATAGTCCGTGTGCCGAAGAACAGTAAGGTAACCTGCCTAAATGACTACCGACATGTAGTCTGTAGCCATGAAGTGCTTTGAAAGGCTGGTCATGGCTCACATCAACACCATTATCCCAGAAACCCCACTCAAATTTGCATACTGCCCCAACAGATCCACAGATGATGCAATCTCTGTTGCACTCCACACTGCCCTTTTCCACCTGGACAAAAGGAACACCTATGTGAGAATGGTATTCATCGACAACAGCTCAGCGTTCAACACCATAGTGCGCTCAAAGCTCATCACTAAGCTAAGGAACCTGGGACTAAACACCTCCATCTGCAACTGTATCCTGGACTTCCTGACGTTGTGTTAAGGTTAGGTAACAACACATCTGCCACGCTGATCCTCAACACGGGGGCCCCTCAGGGGTGCGTGCTCAGTCCCCTCCTGTACTTCCCGTTCACTCATGACTGCACGGCCAGGCATGACTCCAACGGCATCAGTAAGTTTGCTGATGACACAACAGTGGTAGGCTGATCACTGACAACGATGAGACAGCCTATGGGGAGGAGGTCAGAGACTTCCCATTGACTCTGTACCGGTACCCACCTGTGTATAGTTTACTGCTGCTTTTTAGTTACTTGTTACTTTTATTTCTTATTCATATTTTTTTATTTTTTTTATTTAAACTGCATTGTTGGTTAGGTGCTCGTAAGTAAGCATTTCACTGTCAGGTCTACACTTGTTGCATTCTGTGCATGTGACTAATACATTTTGATTTGATTTGATAGCGATTACGGCTGTGAGTCTTTCCGGGTAAGACTCTATTTTTATATATACTTTTTTAATTGAACCTTTATTTAACTAGGCAAGCCTGTTAAGAACAAATGATTATTTTCAATGATGGCCTACTGGGGAACAGTCGGTTAACTGCATGTTTCAGGGGCAAAACGACAGCTCGGGGATTCAATCCAGCAACCTTTCGGTTACTGGCCCAACGCTCCAGAGCTTTCCACACCTGGATTGTGCAACATTTTCTTATTATTCTTTCAAAAATTATTATAGCCCTGGCAAATTGGTTTGTTGATCATTGCTAGACAAAGATTTAAGTCAAAACAGTAACTCAGCCACTCAGGAACATTCACTGTCTTCTTGGTAAGCAACTCCTGTGTAGATGTGGCATTGTGTTTTAGGTTATTGGCCTGCTGAAAGGTGAATTCATCTTCCAGCATCTGGTGGAAAGCAGGTTTTCCTCTAGGATTTTGCCTTTGCTTAGCTCAATTACATTTTTTTTCATTTTGAAAAACTCCCCAATGATTACAAGCACACCCATAACATGATTCAGCCACCACTATGCTTGAAAATATGGAGAGTGATTCTCAATAATGTGTTGAATTGGATTTGCCACAAATAAAAAATACTTTGTATTCAGGAGCAAAAATGTATTGCTTTTCCAACATTTTGTCAGTATTACTTCAGTGCTTTGATGCAAACAGGATGCATGTTTTGGAATCTTTTTTTTATGTACAGCCCACCTTCTTTTCACTCTGTCAAATACGTTAGTATTGTGGAGTTACTACAATGTCGTTGATCCATCCTCAGTTTTGTCCTGTCACAGCCATTAAACTCTGTAACTGTTTTAAAGTCACCATTGGTCTAATAGGAAATCCCTGAGCGGTTCTCTTCCACTCTGGCAACTGAGTTGAGACGGACACCTGTATCTTTATAGTGACTGGGTGTATTGATACACCCTCCAAAGTGTGATTAATAACTTTACCATGCTGAAAGGGATATTCAATGTCTGTTTATTTGTCTTTTTTTTATCTACCAATAGGTGCCCTTCTTTGCGAGGCATTGGAAAACCTCCCTGGTCTTTGCTGTTGAATCTGTGTTTGAAATTCACTGCTCGACTGAGGGACCTTACAGATAATTGTATGTGTGTGATACAGAGATGTATGTGAAACACTATTATTGCATAGAGAGTGAGTCCATGCAACTTATAATTTGACTTGCTAAGAAAATGTGGACTCCTGAACTGTTTTAGGCTTGCCAAAACAAAGGGGTTGAATACTTAATGACCCAAGACATTTCAGATTTACATGTTTTATTATTATTATTTTTTTAAAGATCCACTTTGACATTATGGGGTATTGTGTGTAGGCAAGTGACAAAACATCTCAATCTATTTTAAATTCAGGATGTAACACAAGAAAATATGGGAAAAGTCAAGGTGTGTGAATACTTTCTGAAGGCACTGTAACTTTATCTACTGTCAAAATATTTGCTACTCCATCCATCTACTAACTGAAGCCTCTGAAGCAATTTTAGGTCAGGTAAAGTCTCTTTTTTTCTATCAATCACCCAAAATCCCCTACCTTTCTGTACCTGATTTTCTCATAATATGACTAGCCCTTAATTACAGATACCTACCTTAACCTCACCAATTTGCATGATCCTTCTCATTTGAAAAATAAGGATCACTTCCCTACAGTATCTGTTTATTTCAGTCATGCTTTCCAGCTGTACTGTATCGGGATCTGGAGTAAACAAGTGTTCCCCTCTGTACATTTTGTAAAGCCACTTTTACACATATATAGTGTACAGTATGAAGGGGAAAGAGCATCCAGTTGTAAACATCTGTCTTTGGATTCTGAGTCAGACTCCGTTGTGTTAATGAGTCCCCATCGTAGGTTTGATTCCTGCTTCCCCGTAGTGTCATCATGCCTGCAGCTGGCCTTGCAGTAGACCTCCAGTCTCCTAAAATCCCCTTGCTGCTCTTAGGCCTCACTTTTGGAAAGTGTCTGTCCAGGCGTTAATTCTATAGGACAAGCCAGAGTCAACCTCTAACCCAACCAGATATAAACAATCCCTGAATTTTTCCCCAGGACGTTTGCCAGATGCAATCAAACCACCTGCCAATCAAACCATGGAGCCTGAGGGTGTATTTTTTTGCAATGGAGAGATCATTTTCTCATATAGTAAAAGTATATTGGCCTATTGACCTGTTTAGACTTTTCTTAAGGAATATGCATGAATTTAATCTCAGACGCCAAATATATCCAACTACTGGAAGGATTGGGACGGGGGTTATCTTTACTCTTACACGGGGGTAATATTATCTTACTTCACACGTAAGACATGGCTGTGCACACCGTGTGCTGAATGACATAAAGAAAATAGCAATATCCTATATTAAGTCCCTATTGACTTATTAAGAAGTGCATATGGGAAGTTTACATACGTACATAGAGGTTTGGGAGTTTATATGGACCCTTGGGGATGGGTATACAGAACAGGACGTCTTCGTTTTCAGGGCTACCCCATCCAGTGGTCCCAGCAGAGCGTCCATACAGGCCTGTGAGATCTTTACATCCTGACAGGGGATCCTGGAGCTTCTCTATACTGGGGGCCGGCTGGAAATTCAGTTTCCTCTCCTTCATAGTGCCCCGGGGGTCATGTGTAAAACAAAATCCATGAATAATAATTTGACTAAAGATAAAAGTCTTGAATGAATGGTCTCAGGCTCCCTCCAGCTGTTTTGTTGAGAGTTATGATGACAATCACTTTAAATTATATTGTCCATGCTGATAGAAATGTAAGGGATACTGTTGCATGGAGCAGAAAAGTAATTTTTCATGGATATCCACCAACTTCATGCTTGTCTCTTGCAATGACCATGTACTCTGTTTCAATTTATTGTACTCTGAGAATGTATTTTTTTCTCCCCTTAAAACAGGTTGCATGTATTAAACATGTGTAATGATTTTACCCTTAAGGTTGTGCAATGTCATAGATCGTTTTGGGCATTTCTTACTAACAGGCTTCGCCCAAGCCATCACTTTTCGTAATGCTTCGTTAAACCAACTGACGTCTTTGTACAAATTCTGGATGGGGCACCACTTTATTTCATGGTCGTTATCTCTGCAAAGCAGGGACCATTCCTAAACTCTTTTCAGTAGCTCCTTCCAGGAACTAAGTATGCTTCAAACCAAAACCAACAGCAAAAAAACCCGGACAGTGATCATGAAGTGATCAGTCACTTTTAATGAAACCAACAGCACGACACAGTCAACTTCCAGACCGAGTGTGTTTACCAATCACCTTGTGTAACACGCAATCTGTTGATGCTAGTAGCTCTTGTGATTATCCTGGAAAGCCTCCACTGTGTGACAGTGTAACAGTAGTGACAAAGTAATAATAATGTCATATGTGATTTCTCAATGGCAGGGCCAAGAAGAAATTGCTCTGACGTGATACAGACATTTCGATCTCTACGCCCAGACAAGCAGACCACAAAAAATTATTACGCACTTGAAGGACACATTTAAAAAAAATCTTGTTAGAGCATAGATTCCCAATAAATGTTGCTGATTGTGCCCTCACTTTTCCATATTGTTTCTCTTTGTAATCCTGAGTAACACAAAGTTTTCATCTATGGTTGCTGAAGCCAAAAAGCAGGGAGAAAAGGAAGTCACATAACTGTCCTTGCTGTCTCACACCATTCAAGAGAAAAACGTTTTCATGTCTCTATCTGGCCTTGTAACAACCCACTGGCAACATACGTCAATTCAATGTCTATTCCACATTGGTTTGGGGTAATTTCATTGAAATGATGTGGAAACAACGTTGATTCAACCGGTGTGTGCACAGTGAGAGCCTGTGTTTTCGAGGGTGTTTGGGATGTTTGTCAAGTTTGTCTGTGTTTCTCAAGATTCCAGTTTGTTTTGGCAAAAAACGATTGACAGTGACATACTGTACATGAAGAGGATTCTTCAAAGGCTCTTCCCTCTCGTCTCTTTGTCTTGTCCATGCCATTCATTCCTCTCAGATATCGCAGGGCAGCAAAAGGAGTTGATGGATGACCCTGAGCCGGTGTAGGTATTGAGTTTGAGAGTGCCGACTGTTGTGGCTCCCTTTGGTGGTGAATCGATGCTGCCTGCTCCATCTGTTCGTCAACACTTCTCAGGAAACCCAGACACAATAGACACAAAAACCACCCACACTGTGTCATAGATCCTAGTATCAACAACAACAAACCAGACAGGGACAAGGCTGATGAATGAAAGAGTATGTTCTAAATAGACTGAGAAAAGGCTGACATTTAGGCATTGTTGTTGTTGTGTTTGTTTTGAAATTAGATCTGTCTGTTCTATCATGGTTTTTTTTGGGGGGGGGGTGCAGGCTTGTGTCTTTGTGTTGTGGGAAAACAGAGGTATGAGGAATTACAGCTCAGCACGAGACCCCTCTGATTCAATATCTAGAACAGATTTTTTTAAATCTCAGTAATTTACTCACAGTATTTCCCAGTTTGTGGTTTGTCGCAAATTCATTACTGTTTGTGTATAAACAGTCTGGGATGTGACTAGAAACATTGGTTTTCTTCATTTGGTGGGTGAGAGGAGAATTCCAAAAATGAATGTTTTACCCGATATATAGGAGTGTAAGTACTGTCTAGACAGTTTTCCAGCGCTCCAGGGGTCTCGACCTACATTCTGTATGTTATTTCCTGTTATATGCTCTTCCTAATACAGCTCCCAGTCCCTGTGGTCCAACCACCACCCAGATAGTGGAGACCCCCGTCTCTCTCACCTCCGGCCATCCTTTACCTC